>NC_036838.1:56433297-56497345 GCF_002910315.2 Salvelinus sp. IW2-2015
CGCTCTTGCTGCTGGTGATTCTCTGATCCACCTCTACGCAGACGACACTATTCTGTATACTTCTGGCCCTTCTTTTGACACTGTGTTAACAACTCTCCAGGCGAGCTTCAATGCCATACAAACTCTCCTTCCGTGGCCTCCAACTGCTCTTAAATACAAGTAAAACCAAATGCATGCTCTTCAACCGATCGCTGCCTGCCCCTGCCCGCCTGTCCAACATCACTACTTTGGACGGTTCTGACTTAGAATATGTGGACAACTACAAATACCTAGGTGTCTGGTTAGACTGTAAACTCTCCTTCCAGACTCACATCAAACATCTCCAATCCAAAGTCAAATCTAGAATTGGCTTCCTATTCCGCAACAAAGCATCCTTACTCATGCTGCCAAACATACCCTTGTAAAACTGACCATCCTACCAATCCTCGACTTCGGTGATGTCATTTACAAAATAGCCTCCAAAACCCTACTCAATAAATTGGATGCAGTCTATCCAGTGCCATCCGTTTTGTCACCAAAGCCCCATATACTACCACCACTGCGACCTGTACACTCTCGTTGGCTGGGCCTCGCTTCATACTGTCGCCAAACCCACTGGTTCCAGGTCATCTACAAGACCCTGCTAGGTAAAGTCCCCCCTTATCTCTGCTCGCTGGTCACCATAGCAGCACCTATCTGTAGCACGCGCTCCAGCAGGTATATCTCTCTAGTCACCCCCAAAACCAATTCTTCTCTTTGGACGCCTCTCCTTCCAGTTCTCTGCTGCCAATGACTGGAACGAACTACAAAAATCTCTGAAATTGGAAACACCTATCTCCCTCACTAGCTTTAAGCACCAGCTGTCAGAGCAGCTCATAGATTACTGCACCTGTACATAACCCATCTACAATTTAGCCCAAACAACTACCTCTTTACCTACTGTATTTATTTTATTAATATTTTTGCTCCTTGCACCCCATTATTTTCTGTCTCTACTTTGCACTTTCTTCCGCTGCAAACCAACCATTCCAGGGTTTTTTTTTAGTTTTATTTACTTGCTGTGTTGTATTCACTTCACCTCCATGGCCTTTATATTTTATTTTATTTATTTATTATTTTATAACATATATTTGTTTGCCTTCACCTCCCTTATCTCACCTCACTTGCTCACATTGTATATAGACTTTATTTTTTTCACTGTATTATTGACTATATGTTTGTTTTACTCCATGTGTAACTATGTGTTGTTGTATTGTGTCGAACTGCTTTGCTTTATCTTGGCCAGGTCGCAATTGTAAATGAGAACGTGTTCTCAATTTGCCTACCTGGTTAAATAAAGGTTAAATAAAATAAAAATAAAAAAATTCCTTGCCCCTCATTGGACAGTGCTCTTCTCTATTCCTTCCCCCTCATGGACAGCGCTCTTCTATTCCTTGCCCCGCATTGGACAGTGCTCCTCTATTCCTTGCCCCTCATTGGACAGCGCTCGTTCTCTATTCCTTCCCCTCATTGGACAGTGCTCTTCTCTTATTCCTTCCCCCTCATTGGACAGTGCTCGTCTCTATTCCTTCCCCCTCATTGGACAGGTGCTCGTCTCTATTCCTTGCCCCTCATTGGACAGTGCTCTTCTCTATTCCTTGCCCCTCATTGGACAGTGCTCGTCTCTATTCCTTGCCCCTCTTTGGACAGTGCTCGTCTCTATTCCTTGCCCCTCTTTGGACAGTGCTCGTTCTCTAATTCCTCCCCCTCATTGGACAGTGCTCTTCTCTATTCCTTCCCCCTCATTGGACAGTGCTCGTCTCTATTCCTTCCCCCTCATTGGACAGTGCTCGTCTCTATTCCTTGCCCCTCTTTGGACCATACTTACAAAGTCTAATGAACATCTCTGTCTCATTACCGGGTGCTAATTTCTACAGTTTCCCTGCAGACTAAGCTGTTAGGTTATTTCCATGTTGTGTGTACTGCAGCCCGTGACTATTGTTGTTTCACTCTGCCAGATTAGCCTTGGGTTCTCACATTGTCCCGCTTCACCTCAGCAGGAACAACAGCAGTATAGGGGTGGCGAGATTTGAGGATTTTGAGGACAATATTGTTTTCCTACTGGTTATATTCAAGTCTAGAAAATCAGAGGCAGTAGTTACTGCTGTGATTTTTGTATTATTTGTAGTTTTTTATAGCATATTAAAACATACAATCTACTTGTAGGGAAGCCGCTCAACATCTACATCACATTAGTGATCTAACAGACTCCCATCCAGAGCGACACACAGAAGCAGGGCCAGGGTCATCGCCCTGCTCAAGGGCAAGTCGACAGATCTCCCACAAGGTCAAAAAACGGGGACCCGAACCCGCAACCTATCTGCCATCGGCCAAAGCTCCCCACCGCCAGGCCAACAGCCCTCCCCCCCAGATCTCCTGCTGTGATATTTTGATGAAGCAAAGGAGTGTGTCTCAAATGGCACCATTTACCCTATATAGTGCACTATGCAGGGAATAGGGTGCCATTTGAGACACATCAAAGAGTACGGGATGGTTACAGGGGTCTGACTGAGGAATTGTTCACTGTGGTTCTCTCTGGGTACTCTATCAGTCTTACAACTTTAATTCTGTTCCAGAAGGGGATCCTCACTCTTTATCTCTGTTATCTATGTACTCCTGTTGTACAGCTGAGGAGTTCCTTCAACAAGGCGTTCAGTAAGAAGGGTTCAAAGCTCTCTGCTTCGTACGCTGACATCGAGGAGATCGCCACTCCAGATTCCTCTGCACCCTCCTCTCCTAAGATCACCATCCACCACGGGGATGGGGACGGGGACAACTCTCCCTCCATGATGAGGTCCTCTGTCTCTGTATCCTCCTCTGGGTAAGGCCTCACACATCCTGATCCCCCTTGGTGCCCCTCTAGTCTGAACCATGTTTCGATTCCATAAAATACATATTTCAAACATTGAGGTGCACCAAATGGTATGTATGTATGAATTTAATGTATCAGTATCTATCTCTCTATCATGTATCAGTATCTATCTCTATTTCATGTATCAGTATCTATCTCTATATCATGTATCAGTATCTATCTCTCTATACAGTATCAGTATCTATCTCTATAGCATGTATCAGTATCTATCTCTATAGCATGTATCAGTATCTATCTCTATACATGTATCAGTATCTATCTCTCTATCATGTATCAGTATCTATCTCTATTTCATGTATCAGTATCTATCTCTATAGTCATGGATCAGTATCTATCTCTATATCATGTATCAGTATCTATCTCTATATCATGTATCAGTATCTATCTCTATAGCATGTATCAGTATCTATCTCTATATCATGTATCAGTATCTATCTCTATAGCATGTACGAATATCTATTTCTATTTCATGTATCAGTATATATCTCTAATTTAATCTATCAGTATCTAGTTCTATTTTATTTATGTGTCTTATTTATCTCCATCAGTTTAATGGAATAGATTAGATATGTGCCACATCAGTTTCAATGGACATGATGCGTCTGTTCAGTGTTTGCATCATGTGTTTTTCTCCCTCAGGCTGTGTGAAGGAGGCGAGGATCCCCCGGAGGATGAGAAGGTTGTGTCTACGCTGCGCTCGGCCCTCTGGGAGAAGGAGAGGAAGCTGACGGACATCCGCCTGGAAGCCCTTAGCTCCGCCCACCAGCTGGAGCAACTGCAGGAGGCCATGAACAACATGCAGGTGTGTGTGTCTGCCTGTGTGTTTTTGTGTTACCTAATGATGTCTACTGTAACGTAGATATGGTTTGACCCCTGACCCTGACCCCATTAGGGCCCTACAGGACTCTCCTCACTAAGTAGCTAGCTGTGTTAGTATCCCCCTTAATCCTACACTGTGTCCCTGCCTGCAGATGACAGTGGAGAACCTGAAGGCAGAGAATGACCAGTTGAAGACAGGTGGTCCCTCAACCTCCACCTCCCAGTCCTCCAGCTTGGCATCACTGGGCACCGCCTCGCCACGTCAATCTGTTGCCATATCTCTGAGCAAGACCTTAAGCATGAGCCTGGGAGAAGGCAGCTCCCCTGGTGAGGGCTGGCGTCAGTAACACAGTAACTAGAGGAACACAGTCACCACTGAACAAGTTTAAGACTGAATGACTTCCATGAATTAGCTTTAATTTTAAATCTGAGAGATAAAAAACTTTAAAAAACTAGAGATAATTATCACAAAACATGTCAGCTAAATAACCCTCCTTAAAGCGTGTATATGAAACCTAACAGTTGTTACAAAACGACCCAACAACCACCCAGGAGTCTATTCACAACCAGTAGTGATCTCACTTCACCTCATTTTAACTGTAAAAATTAACACAAGGACAATGTGTACCCACGTTTATGTGTTTGATATGTTAAAGTAGTCAGGGCAAGCACTCATTAGATTATTCCTTGACTTCTCTTTCTGTTTCCCCCTTTATTTCTCTCTCTCTCTCCATTTCTTTCTTTATCTCTCTGCCTCCCTCTCTCTGAACAGACCTGTTCCAGACAGAAGCCGTCAGTCTCACCTCTCAAAGGGACGACCCACGTGTCAGAGTGGTGGTTCGTGTGGCCAACCTGCGCATCTTCAAAGATGTGAGTATTTTTATTACAATTCATGATGAATGTGCCAGACGTATTCAGTTCAGTAGACCTCTATAATAAGAGTGATGGTTAACCTTTAACCTATCCAGTACTGCTGGTCCTTGTTCAACAGGAGGTGAAACAGCAGGACTTCTTCATCGGTACTGTGAGGGTTAACGGCAGAATGGACTGGCCTATGTTGGATTCGGCTGTCGGCCAGGCTTTTAAGGTGAGTCTCAACAGGCACCTCGACTGACAAAAACCCTGCTCTTCCTTCACAAGTGGCTACATTGTTGCTGTAAATGTACCTTAAAAATGCTAAATGTTTAACCTTCAACGGCAATGCAAAGGTAGGGTGTGGGGTTCTGTGTAGGATCATAATGTCAACAAACAGTAAACACATAAATATGGGAGCACTTTTCTTCTCCATGTCGACATGGTTTTGGCAAGGGTCTGTACTTAACCTTCACATCTTATACTGTAAGTTCTCAGTCTGCTTCCCCCTCCACCACTAATGTTCCCCTCCGCCACTAATGTTCCCCTCCGCCACTAATGTTCCCCTCCGCCACGAATGTACCCCACCACCACGAATGTACCTCACCACCACGAATGTACCTCTCCTCTATTCTCGCTCTCGCTCTCTCCTCCCCCTAGGTGTACATAGCCAAGGTGGACCCCACCTCCAGCCTGGGCCTGTCTACAGACTCTATCTACAGCTATAGTATGAACCACATCAGGAGGGTGCTGGGAGGAGAGTTGCCAGAGAGCCAACCCTCACACTGTGTATCCAAGGGGCCCAGCAGCGTCACTGTTACACTCAAAGGTAACCAGGATTATAATGGTACAATTATCAATAATGGCCTAATCCATTTTAATTCAATCACCATTGTAGAAGTGCTCAAAGTTGACATATTCTGCATACACAACCATACCATGAGACATCCAACGGTTGAGATTGATATAATTTAAAAGCTTACAAACAGGGTTGTCAAACTATTTTATAATACATTTTTATAAAATGTGTCAGTTTTATATCATCTGAGGTTTTGGTATTGTGCCCGACATCGGTTGAGACACAACATGTTCTTGAATACAGGGTGTGTGTCATGTTTTGACTGATATATGTAATAAAATATAAATTTCTACTTTCAAATGGTACAACAAAGATGGTTGGAGGTCCACAGACAATATTGACTTGAATGGGAATATCTGTTGTTTTAAATTGCATTGTCAATCCTCCATAGGAAACCTATTGAAATCATAGTAATATAGATAATAGAATCGAAATGACCATTTAAGTTGACATTCGACGCTGGGTGAACTGGCAGCCATCTTTGTGGTAGTAATTATTTATGATAAGGGTTACATGGAGAAAATTGGACCTCCCTTCATCAAAATATATTTTACCTAAACCTTCCCTGAACTTGTGAAAAAAACAAAACAAGTGACCCTCCCCTATACCCAAAATAATAATTAAAACATAAAGTGGATAGCAGAGAAAATCCTTACCCTCAGCTCTTGGACAGACCAAAGCCTTAGATATGCAGTTTCAGAAACTGTTCTTCGTTCTGTAAGCATTGCAGGAATCTTGATAGCGCACATGGCTGCGGGCCAGAAGGTTGTGGGTTCACAGACAACCGTGAGCAAGAGTAGGGGTGGAAAGATCTCCTTTATAGTAAAAGCATTGGATGAAATTACCATCGTATTTGCAAGTCCGAGAAAAAATAGCCTTTAAACATTTCATACAATTCTACATCATTTTACATAATAGCAGAATATTTTTTAATACCACACACATTACTGAAATGACAGGCTAAGAATGGACAGAGAGATAGGCCTGTGTTCATCTTATCATATTTCTCCAATGCCAAATCAGTGTGTGTTGTTTGCAACTAAACTGTCCCTGTTTCCAAATCATTAAATCTGAGACGTCATTAGGAATCTGAGCATGTTACTTTCCAAAGTCAGGCCTACCTTTCCACTCCAGACAGATTAGACCTACCGACGGTGAAAAATGTAAGCTTTAACTGCTGGCCGCTCTTCTTCTGTGGCTTAACCCAATGAGAAAAGATTACAAGTGTTTCCCTAAAAGCTGTCTGGGTTTAAGCATCTACTGTACTGTACAGAAAGTCAATAGCTTAATCAAATGACAGTGACAGGAATTAGATTACTTCCCAAGCAAAGTCAATTTTTTCTGAATGTCAAAGAAACAAAACAATGATACCACTTCTGCATCGGAGTCACATATTTCCCAGGTATTTTACAGCTTGTTTCTAGTGTAAATCACTGCGGACCAAAGCGCTGTCTTAGATCACTTTATATAATCAAATCTGTTTTATTTTCTTCAATCTTAAGCTAACAATGGGTAGTCCTTTGCTTTTTGCCATTTCTTTTATAAAAGTTAGGCCTATGGCATATCCAGTCATACCCCCTCAATTCAAGTCCTGTTTTGAACTTAACAGCCCTTCATTGACACAGAGGTACAGTAGGCTATTTAAAGAGTTCATGGTGGGTGAGGAATTGACTAAGATAGAAGCCTATAGCCTAATTTCATCTGTCAAACAGGTAGTCTACCTCTTATTTGTTAAATAGGAATGAATAGGCTCCAACACAACGCCCTCTTGTTAGGTCTAATTAAAATGAAGACGGTTTAAATGAATTATGGCTACTTTCAGCACCGTCAGCTGTCTGTTTCTGATTGATTTTGAAGCGGCTGCTGCCTCAAATTTCAGCACCGCAATGTAAGTTAGTCGAATTTGGCTTATTGTGAGGTCAATAACTCTGAAATATATATATATATATCATGGGCAAGAAACATATTGTTTTTATTTATTAAATTATAGTAGTAGCAAGGTGGTAAAGTTGACCTCCGGTCCTCCTCATCTTCACGCTCCCCTTCTCAAACTGAACAGAACATAGGCTATAGGCTAGTCTGTGTGCAAGATATTGCATTTTTTAATCAAACAAATGTTTCTGAATAATTATTTGATTCTCCTCCTGACCTGCCACGGTAGCCCTACAAAGCACAGCCATTGGTTAGGCAGCACAAAACATGTTTTTATCAGGAAGAGCAGAGCAGGCCGGGGCTCAGCGTTGGAGTATCCATTGCAGTGTGTAATGCAGCCTAGATTTATTTACACCATAGCAGCAGCTATCTTAGAAATATAACTTTGCTCTGTGCTTCTCCAGGCATGCTCTTCGTAGCCTATAGCCTGTAGGCTATTGATCATTTGATTAAGACCACACCAAGTAGGCTATGGATCATTTGATTGAGATCACACTAAATAGCCTGTAGGTACACTTGATATTGCACACCCGGCAGATAATCAGAGATGACGGGCGGCATTGGGTACACATCGATATAAACTTAGTGTACAAAACCATGACATAGACTGACCGGGTGAATCCAGGTGAAAGCTATGACCGCTTATTTATGTCACCTGTTAAATCAACAGTAAATCAGTGTAGATGAAGGTGAGGGGACATGTTAAAGAAGGATTTTTAAGCTTTGAGACAATTGAGACATGGATTGTGCATAGGTACCATTCAGAGGGTGAATGGGCAAGACAACATTTTTAAGTGCATTTTAACGGGGTATGGTAGTAGATGCCAGGTGCACCGATTTCAGTGTGTCAAGAACTGCAATGCTGTTGAATTCTATTTCTATGATTGAAATGACACCCACCCTGTATTCAAGAGCACGTTGTGTCTCAACCAATGATGGGCACAAGACAAACACCTTAGATGATGTAAAATGTGAAACAAATGTTTTCAAGAAATTCTAAAGTAGTTTGACAACCCTGTTTCATTTAAATGATATCACACTCAACCATTCATCTTTTCCATTGATGATGTCTCATGGTATGGTGGGAATGGCAAAATGGGTCAACTTTGAGCACCTTTATCTCCTGAAAGTTTTGGCATTCAGGATTCAGGTCCAGGTCTTTCTGACCGCTTCTTGGGCAAACATGTATGGACAGCACAGGAGGCTGCTGAAGGGAGAACAGCTCATAATAATTTACGTAACGGAGCAAATGGAATGGCATCAAACACCTGGAAACCATGTATTTGAATCCATTCCACCTATTCAGCTCCAGTCATTAATATAAGCACGTTCCCACCAACCTGCCGCCGACCGACCTGCCGCCGACCGACCTGCCGCGACCGACCTGCCGCGGATCCGACCTGCCGCCGAACCGGACCTGCCGCCGACCGACTGCCACCGACCGACCTGCCACCGACCGACCTGCCACCGACCGACCTGCCACCGACCGACCTGCCACCGACCGACGTGCCACCGACCGACCTGCCACCGACCGACCTGCCACTCACCTCCCGTGGTGGAAAGTTCTTTTTTTGGTATCAAAAGGGAGGATGTCAAAAAGTGATTGACCTCAAATGGATTTACTCAATGTTTATATTTCTGGGAACAAAACATGATTTATGCATTGGTAGGTAAGAAAAGGGTGCCCTTTATCACTCTGCAACTCTGCAATCTGCAGTTTGTTTCTGGTGAGGAACAATATCCCTCTGAAGGAGAGGGTATTTGTTTATGTACTATTAGCTGATTATCACAGTAGAAGTAATTTTTTTGTGTGTGTGTTTTCTTTGAGCAACGATTTTTTGGTGAACGGCAAATAAATAGCAGCTTGTGCCTAGCCTGTCTTAGATCCATTTGGGGTCAGCAAACAGTCAACAGACTTAATGTTCACCCCACAGGTAATTTCACCACGTTTTAGGTTCTGAGTTCGTCTATCTGGTCTAATGGACATTCACCTCCTTATCTCCTCTCTGGATTTTCTGTCCACTCTTTTCAGATCTCCTGTTATGTTTGGAAGTTTCCCATTCCACTTTCAAAGCATGCCCTTTGTTTCAGAAACCAAACAGTATCCACATCATTCCACACAGAACAATGATGAAAGGGATGTTTTCTTAAGATCCAGAATGATTTATGACCAGGGTGCTCACACTATCCAGACATTTGGACTGCTTGTCATGTTTAATACTAACATGTCATGTTAAATATCAAGTGGGATGGATGTTTCGCTGTGAAGTGTCATAATTCATTTTGTCTGCCTCGTTATCGCCTCAACTCTATCTCCCCCCTGTCTCTGACCCCTGGTACCCTTTAGCGTCAGGGGCTCAGCCTGGGCCAGACTGAGACTGATTTGTGGTGTCTAGCTCTCCCTACCTCTCCCTTATCGCCATGTTCCAGATTACCTTATTATTGAAATAATAGAATGTGTGGCTTCCCTCCGTCCCCCAGGAGACCCAGAGGAAAACATAAACTCAGACAGGCATTTGGCAATTAGATTTTCTTGGACCGATTAGTTTCTTGGAGCACATTTTCCTAGAACAGTGGTGTACATAGATCCATTCCACTATAATCTATATGTATCAGAGCCCATTAGTGATTTTAAACCAATGTCGAGGTGCAGGGGTAGGCAGTCTGTTCCTCCTGGCTAGGAAGGAATGCAGTAGGGATGGGTGGGATAGAAGGAGGGGTTCAGAGAAATATCCTGTTGCAGCTTGTGTGTCAGGCAGCTCAAGCATTTCGACCAGCTGGCCCAGGCCTCAGACACATGTACACACACACACACACACACACACACACACACACACACACACACACACACACACACACACACACACACACACACATATAATACCCTATACATGTGGGGTGGTATGTCACACTGTAGGATGGAGGCATGGGAGGAGGGGAGAAGGAATGAGGGAGGAGGAGAAGGAATGTAGGGGAGAAGGCATGAAGGGGGGGGTGAAAGATAGAGGGAGGAGGAGGGCATTAGGGAGGAGGAGGAGATGTCATGAGGGAGTAGAAGATGTCATGAGGGAGGAGGAGATGTCATGAGGGAGGAGGAGATGTCATGAGGGAGGAGGAGATGTCATGAGGGAGGAGGAGATGTCATGAGGGAGGAGGAGAAGTCATGAGGGAGGAGGAGAAGGCCGGAGGAGAAGGAGGAGCACAGACTACTTGCTTCTGATCTGGGAGTTATTTCAGAACATTATTTCTGCACTCCTAGTTGTTTATGAAGGGTGACGTGACGTGTGATGCGGTAAATCGTTGAGCAGAACATTTTCATTCACATGGATGGACTTCTTGTTTTAACTACAAACATTCAACCTCTTGTTTAGTGTATTCTCTCAATGTTAGGAGAAATGGCTTGATAGTTTGTGTTTCTCTTGAATTACGGTATGTCTCTGTGAGGTCTCTGTGAGCAGCTGAATGGAGGGCTGTTTGGAATGCTGTACACCCAAACAATCGTTGTACCTGTGTTGTCATACACTTTATTTGTTATGTTGCTAGGATGCCAATGCCCATGTTTGTTCTGTTTAATACTGTGTGTTTAAACTAAACAGAAAATAAATATTTATAATGTTAAACTTTTGAACTTTGACCTCTGCGTCCTGCAGGTCTGAAGGAGAAGTGTGTGGACAGCCTGGTGTTTGAGACGCTCATCCCCAAGCCCATGAGCCAACACTACATCAGCCTGCTGCTGAAGCACCGCCGCCTCATCCTGTCTGGGCCCAGCGGCACCGGCAAGACCTACCTCACTTCCCACCTGGCAGAGTACCTGGTGGACCGCAGCGGCCGAGACCTCACCGACGGCATCGTGGTCACCTTCAACATGCACCGCCAGTCATGCAAGGTGGGGACAGGACAGTGTGTATCATACACACGCCAACAGGGTTCCTCACTCCTAGTTCTAGAGAGGAGCTATAGGATGTGCAGGGTTTTGTTTAAGCCCAGTACTAGTAACTGACCTGACCCAGCACATTATGAACTAATCATTTAGGCTATCACTAATCATCAGATGTGTTATTGCTGGGCTGGTACAAAAGCCTGTACACCTTACAGCTCAGGAGTATTAGAAAACAGTCAACTGTCATTGGGTTTGTGATTTAACACCATAGCATGACTTCTTTCGCTCCCGTACCTTTCAACAGGATCTCCAACTCTACCTGTCCAACCTGGCCAATCAGATCGATCGGGAAACCAGCACAGCTGAAATCCCATTGGTGGTTATCCTGGATGATATACATGATGCCACTTCCATCAGTGAGCTTGTCAATGGGGCCCTCACCTGCAAATACCACAAATGGTGAGCGGACTAACACACTGAACAGAAGCTGAAATGGAACCTTTTATCAAACATCTATAGCGCCATTTATGGTACATTTATGTTTCTAGTCTGATCTGTGATGATTCTGTGTCTATTTCAGTCCTTACATCATTGGAACTACCAACCAACCAGTGAAGATGACCCCCAACCATGGCCTGCACCTCAGCTTCAGGTAATTGAACAGACAAATCATGTTTTTGTTATTGTTTTGACCCAGTCTTAAAACACCTCATTGAAGGCTATATCCCTGCCATGAATCTATGCTTTGATAGATATTTAAATTGGGATAAACGTCTAATGTTATAGGTACATTAAATAATGTGCCTTAGGATACGTACCGCATGACCTGACCTTTGACCCTCCCTGACCCCCAGGATGGTGACCTTCTCCAATAACGTGGAGCCAGCCAATGGCTTCCTGGTGCGTTACCTGCATAGGAAGTTGATGGAGGCGGAGGACGAGAGGAGCCTGTCCAACGAGGACCTCCTCAGGGTGCTGGACTGGGTACCCAAGCTGTGGTACCACCTGCACACCTTCCTGGAGAAACACAGCACCTCTGACTTCCTCATCGGTAGGAAAACATTCTGTTTTACGGGAGAAATAATACAGGAATATTAAGTTAGGTCACACTTAATTTGGATAGTCCTCTATGGATGGTCTACAGGTCTAAATCTATATATTATCCAAATCAAGTGATGCCTAAAGTTAGTTAGATATTGGAGATCTGTCTGTAGCTTGTGGTCACAGACTGTGTTTGATTGGATGTGGTCATTGAAAGATATCTTTAATAGATTTATTCTCTCTTTTATTTCCTCTCTGTCTCTCTGTGTCTGTATCTCTCTCTCTCTCTCTCTCTTTTTCTCTATCTCTCTCTTTCTCTGTCTCTCTCTTCTCTCTCCGTCTCTCTAGGCCCATGCTTCTTCCTGTCCTGTCCTGTGACTGTGGAGGAGTTCCGCTCCTGGTTCATTGACCTGTGGAACCTCTCCATTATCCCCTACCTGCAGGAAGGAGCCAAGGATGGCATTAAGGTCAGACAGATTTTACTATCCTGGTAGATCAATTATAGCCTGGTCCCAGATCTGTGCTGTATTGCCAATTCCTATTGTCATTGCCACGTCAAACATTTAGCGTAACGGCACAACCAGATCTGGGACCAGGCAAGATGAATTACAAGTTTGTCCTGGAGAAATGTGGATAGGACAGTGGTTGGGTCAGTGTATGACGGTGTTGTGGCTTTGTGCCACAGGTGCATGGTCAGAAGGCAGTGTGGGAGGACCCAGTGGAGTGGGTGAGGGGCACCCTACCCTGGCCCTCAGCCCAACAGGACCAGGCCAAGCTGTTCCACCTGCCTCCCCCCAGCATGACCTCTGGAGGCCCCGGCCAGCCCAGCGAGGCCTCAGCCAGGCCTCTTAATAAGGAGACCCCACCCAGCTCCATGGACACCCTGGACCCTCTGGTGAGACACTCTGGGGGTAGGCAACTGTGGTCATGGAGGTACCACAGTGTGTGTAGGATTTGGTTGTAGTCCAGAAACGATACACCTGATTCACCTAATAGTGGTCAAATTTAAGGAGCATTATTTGTTGATTAGTTGAGTCTGGTGAATACAACACGAGCAGGGCTGGAACAAAACCCTGAAACACACTGTGGGGCGCCTGTTTCCCAGCCCTGCTGTAAGGCCTTCTCTGTGTCGCAATTCTATTACTGTATGTGCTTGGAAGGTATCGTTGTCACCATACTGAACGTAGTGTAGAGTTAAGTTGAAATGATTCACCTGTTCTGACTCTTCTCTCCTCTGTCTTTTGATTCAGATGGCCATGTTGTTAAAGTTGCAAGAGGCAGCCAACTACATTGAATCTCCGGACAGAGAAACAATGGACCCCAGCCTCCCTACACTTTGAACATCAACTTCAACTGTAGACTCAAAACCTAGCACTTCAAATAGCCCTACATTTTTTCCCCTATGTGAGCTTCAGTGTATAATATTCAGGAACAAAAACTTTCCAATATAGTTTTCTGCTAATTTTGTAACTTATCTTGAACCTTAGCAAAAAACAATCATACTCCATATGGTTGATTGATTGAGAAGCCGTTTTGTTTTGTTATGTTGTTTTTAAACTTTATTCAATCATGCCAAGTCATTCCAAAAGACATTATAGCGATGTTTAGATATTCTATCTCTGTCGATTTTTCTTGAACTAGAGATTATATTCACAGTATAAAGTCTCTCTCTCTTTACAGAAGACGTATCTCTATCACTTCTGCCCTCAATAGAAACAGGTGCTAATTATCTAGATAATAAGTATTACTCTTTAGAAATTCATCCTCATCTCTCATTGGTCTAAGCAGGTGATTCTTCCAACAGCATATTTAAAAGACAAAAAAGCACATTCTTGCTTATCCACTTTTGCTCAACAACAGCAACATGGCCTGCAATGTGCCTGTAAAATCAAGTCAGTTTGAAACCTGTTTTGGGCTTATTGGAAAGAGTATGACGGCATGTTGTTGGCATGTCAGGTTGTATAGTCCTGGTCCTGAATACATATCTATCTATCACTCTTTGAAGGCCAAATCTTAGACATATGCAACTCTTATACATAACTAGGTGAACTGTTTTGACTCTGTGCTCTAACAAACTGAATGCCTTAATACATATATTCCTGATGGTCACCTCGAGATGGACAGCAGTATTCAATCGTGGTGCTTTGCTTTCATAACCATCGCCTCAGAGTAGAGTAGTGCGAGGACATTCTCTTGTCCCTCCCTCACATGGTTCTGGGGTCACATGGTTCCGGGGTGATTTTAAAGGTCATCTAACTATATTTGACAGATAACAATATGTTGCAGGTAGGGTAGATGGTGATGATCAGGGTTTCTTTGTCAAGTGAGAAAATAGAGGGTTGAACAGAGCAGAACACAGACACATGATTATTTCCTATGGTTAATATCTTTCATTATCATTCACGGCAAAATCTGTGCAAAATTACAAACGCTGTCATACTCATTACTAAAACAGGGGGAAAAATAATCAGTACATACTAATCTCAGCTTCTGTGGTACTATTTCATCGGTTTGTTGCAGGCAGCATACATTATATTTATTTGACTGAACATATATTTCAAATCTAACTACCTGTTTTGAAGAAATAAGGCCATGACAGTACTACTTTCATATAAATCAGGTATTACTAAGAAAGTTATTTTGTATGAATAATGCTTGAGCAACTGCTATTTGCTTATAGCTTAGATATTTCTCAACTTCTATTTTTAAGATGGTGAGGTATCATCTAATATATTCCACGCAATTATCCAATATAGTTACTGTGCTCAATTCTTTATGTAGATATTGATTTCAGTTTTATCTACACTAGTTGCATGGTGCAAATATCTTATATGCTGAACCAAATATTTTACTGTAATCTTGCATATTGACTGTCTGGTTAGGGGTCAGAGCATAAAAGTGCTTAAAAGAATTAACATGTAGATATTTTCCTCAATGTGTTGGCCATGTAACATTGCAGATCATTTAGGTGCTTTTGAATGTAGCCTTTTTACAAAGCTACTGTCTCATTCCTTGCAAAAAAACATGTCTTTAGACCTACACCAAGATGGGTGAGTGAACGGATGAGTTCTCTGTTGCACCCCACAAACCATTGTAATCAGACACAGGTTAACAATCTTACATCTAATGTAGCTGCCAATGGTGCTGTTCACTTTTTGACTGGTAATATTGCTTTGCTCATCTTCAGTTTAGTTAATGACCATTCAGACACAGCATAAAATGGATGAAAAATCTATTTGCTCATCAGCAATGATCAAGGGCCATTTCCCAGTTCAGAGTCATACATATAGGAAGATAAACGTATCAAAATAAGATATAAAAAAATGAAATTGTAAAGTAGAGTGGGTTACATTAGTGTTTTCGACTGATGCTGAAACAATGTAGGAGAATGTCTGTGCTTTGGTCTCTCCACACTAATGATGTATAATCTCTTGATCATAAGTCACCTGTATATAAACTGTGAAATGAATGTTCAATCGCTTTCTTTGTACAATGGTTATCACAACAGAAAGAAATGTTGCAAACTACTAAAGGTCATTATTAAGCAAAGTGGAACTAAACCACCATGAATACGTTAAAACATGGTATTTTTTTGTTTTGCTTTTGCATCAAACTGTTAATCAAATCAATGACATCAAACTATTATTAAGTCCAAAGTCCATCTGATGACAACAAACTGTTAATGAGTCCAAAGTCCATCTGATGACATCAAACTGTTAATGAGTCCAAAGTCCATCTGATGACATCAAACTATTATTGAGTCCAAAGTCCATCTGATGACATCAAACTATGAATGACTTGAAGTAAATGGCTTTTGCTTCCCTGTGTGGTCACATTATTGCAGGTTTGCGTTTTGTGTTATGAATCTTGTTCTGGTGGCAGCTCTGCAGAGTGGTTACTAGCTAGCACAGCCACAAAGTCATTAACTCTAATGTTAAACCTAGCCTCTAACATTAACCACACTACTAACCTAATGTCCTAACCCTAACCTTGATAAATTACATCCAAAAGGTATTTTTTATTTGTACATTCATTTTTATGATGTAGCCAATTTTGACTCTGCAGCTGGCCCATCTAGTGGAAGTCTCTCAGTTCTGGCACAAAGACAAGACTCATCCCAATAAATGTCAACCTGACACATTTTTACAAGTTGAAAGAAATCTGTGATGACTCATATGTGGGGAAAATGCCCCTTTGGCTTATCCGTTTCACAATGACACCATGAGACCCATCTGGACCTTCTATAATCTTAATAATTAGCCTCGTTAACTTAAACAAAACTATCATGTAGGCTCCCAATTTGCCATTGTACAAACACTGCATTGTTTTACTCTTCAGAAGAGTATGAGAGTATAGTATACCCTGTATCTATGTCTGCAGGTAAACATATGCCATTATGTTTGTTCTTCATCTCACTCACTGGTCGTTGTGGCTGTTGCTCTGTAGTGGCTGTTGCTCTGTAGTGGCTGTTGCTCTGTAGTGGCTGTTGCTCTGTAGTGGCTGTTGCTCTGTAGTGGCTGTGCTCTGTAGTGGCTGTTGCTTGTAGTGGCTGTTGCTCTGTAGTGGCTGTTTGCTCTGTAGTGGCTGTTGCTCTGTAGTGGCTGTTGCTCTGTAGTGGCTGTTGCTCTGTAGTGGCTGTTGCTCTGTAGTGGCTGTTGCTCTGTAGTGGCTGTGCTGTGTGTTTGATAACAATCTTGTGTATCAGGACTATGCAGCAACTTTTACTGGTTTTGGCAATCAGAAGAAAAAAATGTTTTAAATTTGTTTTGAAAGCTAACAGGCACAGGTTACTTCTGATTTGCATTGCCCCAGTCTTGCAGTAAGTTGGACCAAATGATATGTTACCAGACACGCTTGACTATGCCTTAATGTGAATTGTGATGCAAGTGTTGCATTATGAGAGAGAATGAGTATGTGACCTTCAAAAATGGAAGGGATGCCTTGTGTTATGAGTAGACTAACTATGTGAAGGTTGTTAGAATATGTGTGATGAAATCATTGGTCCACAAGACACCACTTGACTTAATTGGAAGTGGTAGGACCTCTGCTTTAGATCACTGGGCTATACCTTTGTGGCACACAGAAAATCTGGATTTGAACATAGGTCGGTCAAGAGGAATATGACAGCGTAAGCCTAGGTTCTAGAGGTTCTACAGCTTGTTGTCAAAACGGATTAGGCCCTAATTGCAGTTCGGCACAATTTAACTATTATCCAAGAACAAAGTTCATAGTTCAAAATAAAAACTAGATTTTCAAAAAATCGAAGATAAATCAATATTTCAATATAATCAGGTTCCTCGTAAAAACTTAACGAATATGAATTTATTCAATGTATTATTGCCACTTGATGAAGGCCAATACAGGTTGCTGAATAGTCATAATTATTTTGCAAAGCTTGTTATTGAATCAAAATAAAAATGGTAATAATGGTCTCTAATGTCATTGACGTGCAATTGTGATGGATTTCTAAATGTTGTACATGAGTGTGTGAACAGAACATGTAATAGCATTACGTTATTGTTAGGGGTTCACTATATAGATTAAGCTTTTCCTTTTTAATACGCTGATATTTGAGATTTCTTTTTCTAATGAATCCTTTGTAAATCTCATTGATCTATTTTGTACATGACATCATAATTGTAAACTTGTAAATACTTCAGCATACTGTAAGCGACAACAATCATTCAGGAAAAAAATACTCCATATAGGCGTACTACAAGATGAATGACTTTATCCCTCCAGAATTGAGTAGAATATCGGCATGCTTCTGAAACAACATTTCCATACACCATCACTGTTCGTCGGAGTCAATAAAATAATGTCATATATATGATTTGTCTCATAATTGCGAATATATTTTACTTGCTCTTCATAAAGTATGCAAACAAATGCTTAATGAATGTCAGTGTTTATAAGCGTGGTTTATCAGAAAAAGGAAACTGAGTGAAACACGGAGGTTAAACCCCTCTGACCACATAGGCAACTGTATATAGGGGTCCCTATTCCTACTAGGCCTATAATAAGATCCAAGATTCAGTCAAGTAAGTATCTGTTACATAAAATGCATTAGGGGGTGGAGCCTGCTACCACCGACTACATAGCCTGCCACTTCCTCTAGAGTGATGACTCTTTGAGGACTTAATGACTTTGGGAGTAGCAGCAGAAACCGCCACCATGTCCAACGCTGCACCCGCTGAAGCCGCACCTGCTGAGGCTACTTCCACTGCCGAGGGCGAAGCTCCACCGCCAGAGACTGCACCTGCGGAGGGAAAGGCCCCAGTTGAGGGCGCTCCAGCAGAAGGAGAGGCTCCCGCAGAACCCGCGCCTGAGGAGCCCAAAGCTCCCACACCCCCTCCTCCAGATGGTAATGCGATAGTGCTTCATGAAATGAGTCTCGGTTGGGCTTTTAGCAGAAACACATGTGGGCTATTTTGTCAATATCATTGATCTCCTCTCTGGACTGGATGGATGATCCATGGCTACGTTTGTTTGGTGCGCAAGGGGCTATAAGTGACATTTTCGTAAGTTGACAGGATAACAAAACTTTGATATTGTTTGTTAATGGGTCTTTATACATCAAATATTTCGATGGAGATAATAGGTCTTATGTTGGTCCCTTTGTCACTGGATCTCTTCAAGGGCTGCTTTCTATAAATGGCCTCTCCGTTTTTGGTCCAAGATTGCACTTGCATCCATTGCGCGCCGCCAAACCCTGCGAACTATTCCTTTACATGTATTTTGAGATTATCTATTTTTCCACACCATTTGCAAAGAAAATAAGCAACATTCGTCCACGGTCAGTTCATATGAGATAACAGTAAAACACTGAAGCCCCTACTTTTGAGAGGCCAATGTGTAAAAGAATAATTGCGGGCTTCTTGCGCCCTTTAACTACATGCCTACAACGTGTCGTGTAAGTGGTTGTGCAAGGCACTTGAAAGCCTGACTACAGGGTCAAGTATCCCATGCTTGCTTATTCTACCCAATTGCATGCTGATTGTTAGATATCTCACTGTATATAAGAGATATTGATGAACCTTCTTCATTTTATATTAGTGTTCCATCCTTTGTGCATCCTTGCCTGCCCAGATTCCCTGGATAAACTATTGTGCTCGGGAGTAGGCTACTCTTTAATGGTAACTCTAAAGAACAGAGGAGGCTGATGGGATGAGCTATAGGAGGACAGACTCATTGTGATGGCTGGAATGGAATCAATGGGGCGGGTGAGATGGCTG
Source organism: Salvelinus sp. IW2-2015 (assembly GCF_002910315.2). Classification (NCBI taxonomy): domain Eukaryota; kingdom Metazoa; phylum Chordata; class Actinopteri; order Salmoniformes; family Salmonidae; genus Salvelinus; species Salvelinus sp. IW2-2015. The sequence goes on from NC_036838.1 coordinate 56,452,806, forward strand.
GAATGGAATCAATGGGGCAGGTGAGATGGCTGGAATGGAATCAATGGGGTAATGGAGCTAAGTACCAGCACGTCACATTGTCTACTGCTTGAGCTCCTGTTCCTCTTATAGAATATTAGCTCAAAAGTATTGTGGAGCTCCTGCACCTAAATATAAACAGTGCCGACAACTATTTCAGTCCAAGTCAAGCACTGAATAGAATCAACCATCTCAAACATATGGAAACCCTATTAATGACTCAGTTCCATTTATTCCATTCAAGTTATGACAATGAGCCTGTCCTGCTATAGCTCCGCCCACCAGGCTCCCCCATGGAAGTTAAAAATAAGTATAACTAAATTCAAAGCAATTCAACTGAGACATGAAACATGAAAGTCTAATTCATTTGACAAATCTTTTATCAAAAGGATATGCCACTTATTATTAACGCAAAGAATACATATAGGCATACCATTTCAAAATGTAGTTTGATTATAAGTGATTGTTCCCACCCATGACCTATTGCATTCTGTGGATTTCATTTTTCTTCTGTTATTTAAAAACGTTAATGGAATTTTGAATTATTATAGACAACCCACAACATGATCTTAGAGCATTTCCATACCACTGTAATTTTTTATTTTTTATTTTGGAGAATGACTTAAAAAAAGTTAATGTTTCACTCTTATGCTCCATGGTATTGGTAACCACATATGATGTACCTTTTGTTGTTGTTGATTGTGATAGAATAATAAATAAGTCATTTGAATTTAATTTAATTTAATTCAATTCTAATTCCTTTAATTCAAATGTTGCTTCCTGTGTGGGGTGGCCAAATTAAATTCACAACTCAATTTAGAATTGACCACAGCTCTGTTAACTACATCATATATTTTGCCTATTGGCTAGTAATCAATCTAATATCAAATCGAATACCGCCCGCTACAGAGGAAGCTGCAGCTCCTCCCGCCACAAAGGCGCCTGCTAAAACAGAGGGTAATGCATGCATTGCAATACTTCATTTACATATTTCTTTATTTGACCTTTATTTAACTAGGCAAGTCAGTTAAGAACAAATTCTTATTTTCAATGACGGCCTAGGAACAGTGGGTTAACTGCCTTGTTTAGGGGCAGAATGCCAGATTTCTTCCTTGTCAGCTCAAGGATTTGATCTGGTAACCTTTCTGTTACTAGTCCAATGCTCTAACCACTAGGCTACCTGCCGCCCCAAAACATATCATTAACTACATCATATATGTTGCCAATAAGATTGTAATCAAACAAATTCCTAAAAAAATCTAATACCAGCCGTTGCTGAGCCTGCTGCCGCGGAGGCGCCTGGTGAGCCAGATGGTATCCACGCATTGCAATATACAGAAGTCATAATTTACAGCGCATATAAACTACTTAATATCAGTTGCCTATAGGCTGGTAATCAAACTAATATCTAACGCCAGCCACTGCTGGGCGAGGAAGGTGCAGCTTCAGCTGTCGCTGAGGCACCTGTCAAGGGTAAAGCCGAGATAAGAGAAGTTTGTCTGGATTAGGCTACTTAAATTCCCATCACGGTGTAAAGCTGAACTTCTGCGACACGGATTGAATAAAGCTCTTAGGTGTTAGCCAAAAGTGATTTGCGATTCTTTTAAATAGGTATATCCATATTGAGCGGCATATGATGATGAAGATGTCACCTGGCACCCTGTGGATTGGTACTGAGACTATTACCACCAGCGGGGGCTTCGCCCTCAGCAGCAGCATCAGAAGCGGCTGATATTCATTAAATGCTAGAGAGATGTTAGAACAAAAGCTAATTTTAAAGGTTTCAAAATATCTTACTAGATGTTACAAAATGACAAGCTTAAAGTATGTGGATAGAATGTGCCGGTACGTGAGTAAAGAGATAAATATGTTACAGTGAAGAGGTTAATAACCTCTACGGGATCAGTGTTCCCCCCACAGGACGGTTGAGCTAATTTCCCTGATATGGGCAGAAAGCTTCAATTCTTGTTAATCTAGCTGTACTGTCCAATTTACAGTACCTATTACAGTGAAAGAATACCATGCTATTGTTTGAGGAGAGTGCCCAGTTATGAACGTGAAAATGTATTAATAAACCAATTAGGCACATTTGGGCAGACTTGATACAACATTTTGATCAGAAATGCAAGGGTTCATTGGATCAGTCTAAAACGTTACACATACACTGCTGCCATCTAGTGGCCAACATCTAAATTGTGCCTAAACTGGAATAATACATTGTGGCTTTTCTCTTGCATTTCAAAGATGATGGAACAAAAAAATATTTTACCAGATCTAATGTGTTATATTCTCCTACATTCATTTCACATTTCCACAAACTTCAAAGTGTTTCGGTTCAAATGCTATCAAGAATATGCATATCCTTGCTTCAGGTCCTGAGCTACAGGCAGTTTGATTTGGGTATGTCATTTTAGGCAAAAATTTAAAAAAGGTTCTTATCCTTAAGTTAAAGGCAATGTTCCCGCTTTAGCTGCATATGTCGGCTCAATCGGAAATTACCTTCTTATGGCTGCAATCCCGCTAACGGGATCGATATGACAACAGCCAGTGAAAGTGCAGGGCGACAAATTCAAACAACAGAAATCTCATAATTAAAATTCCTCAAACATACATGTGTTTCATATAATTTTAAAGGTAATCTTGTTGTTAATCCCACCAAAGTGTCCGATTTCAAATATGCTTTTCAGCGAAAGCACCACAAACGATTATGTTAGGTCACCACCAAACCACAATAAGCACAGACATTTTTCTAGCGAAAGATAGCAGTCACAAAAAGCAGAAATAGAGATAAAAGTAATCACTAACCTTTGATGATCTTCATCAGATGACACTCATAGGACTTCATGTTACACAATACATGCATGTTTTGTTTGATAAAGTTCATATTTATATAAAAAAAAATCTGAGTCTACATTGGCGCGTTACATTCACTAGTTCCAAAAACATCAAGTGATTTTGCATAGCCACATCGTTTCAACAGAAATACTCATCATAAATGTAGATGATAATAGATGTAGATGATAATACAAGTTATACACAAGGAATTATAGATATACCTCTCCTTAATGCAACCGCTGTGTCAGATTTCAAAAAAAATTTATGGAAAAAGCAAACCATGCAATAATCTGAGACGGCGCTCAGAACAATAGCCAAATTAGCCGCCATGTTGGAGTCAACAGAAACCAGAAAATACATGATAAATGTTTCCTTACCTTTGATGAACTTCATCAGAATGCAGTCCTAGGAATCCCAGGTCCACAATAAATGCTTGATTTGTTCGATAATGTCCGTTATTTATGTCCAATTAGCTACTTTGGTTAGCGRGTTTGGTAAACAATTCCAAAGTCACAAAGCGCGTCCACTATAACGTGACGAAATGTCCAAAAGTTCCGTAACAGTCAGTAGAAACATGTCAAACGATGTATTGAATCAATCTTAAGAATGTTGTTAACATACATCTTGAATAACGTTCCAACCGGAGAATTACATTGACTTCAGTTGAGCGATGGAACGGAGCTGCCTCTCACGTGAACGCGCATGTTCAATGCGTGGTCACCTCATGGCAGTGATTACTCATTCCTGTCTCCTTCGGCCCCCCTTCAAATTAGAGTCATCAGACTTAGTTCTATTGACTGTTGACATCTAGTGGAAGCCGTAGGAAGTGAAAACTCATCCATATCTCGCTGTAATTTCATTGGGAGCTTGGTTGAAAATCTAGCAGRCTCAGAAAAAAATCCAAACAGGAAGTGGAACTTCTCAGGTTTTTGCCTGCCATATGAGTTCTGTAATACTCACAGACATAATTCAAACCGTTTTAGAAACTTCAGAGTGTTTTCTATCCAATACTAATAGTAATATGCATATATTAGCAACTATGACTGAGGAGCAGGCCGTTTACTCTGGGCACCTCTGTGCACCTTTCATCCAAGCTACTCAATACTGCCCCTGCAGCCATAAGAAGTTAAAAAGATGTCGCGGAATTTGTAACGCTTCAGCTTTACAGATTGAATAGAGCCCTAACTTAATAGCGCTAAAAGATCTCAATGATATTTGAGCATTTTCACCATCATGTTAGGCCCTTATTAGTCTGGTCCCAGATATGTTTTGTGCTGTCTTTCTTGAAAATTGCTATGCTCATTTTTATAGTTGACATAAAAGACAGCACAAGCAGATCTGGGACCAGGCTCGTATGTCTTTTGAATTAATTAATTAGATGAATCTCTAACATGTAACTAACACTAGCTGATGCTGCTGCCGACAGGTAGACCCTGTCTTGTGAAATGGATCACTGATACCTTCACATCTGAATATGTCCAATCCATTCCAGTATGGGATCATGTTAAGGTGTATGTAGTTTGGTATACATATAGGGCTAAAGTTTTTCCTGTCCCCATGACCTGACCAGGGAAGACTCGCAGCCCTAGTTAATGATAACAGTGTACCAGGGAATGATCCGGGCCTTAGATAAAGATTTACAGTGCACCAGGGAACACTCACTCAGTGTCCTAGTTAAAGACTACAGTGTACCAGGAAACACTCCCGGCCCTAGTTAAAGACTACAGTGTACCATAGAGCATTGGATAGGTGTAGACTGTTTTCATCTTTCTACTGGACAACCAAGAGGTATTCAGAAAGAGATGGGATTGGCTGGAATTGATTCTAGAACACTGCTCTCATACCTGCTGCCTCTAACCTTTAAATAAATGCACATTTAACATAATCTGCTCCTGCTGATGTGGCCCCCACAGAGGAACCCCCCACAAAGCACCCTCACTCCACCCCCACTCCAGCCCCAAAGGGTAAACCAACCCAACGAGCTGAGGAAAGATTGGTCAAACCGTTACGGAGCTCTTCACACGTTCTCCTATTACCATTTTTATCATTCATATGATAACCCAACATCATGTCCTCAAGTTGTACATTGTCTGAATTGTGTTTACATTTCCAAACTGCAGAGCCCACCAGCGAGCCCCTGGAAGTGACAGTGGAGGACAAGAGTGACTCTTCAGTGACCATCACCTGGAGGCCTCCAAAGACCATTCCGGCCAACTCTGGACTGGATGGATACACTGTGGAAATCACCAAGGAGGGAAGTAAGTCCTTAAAGCCCACTTCAGCCCTTAACTAGCCTGGTCTTAGATCTGTTTGTGCAGTCTTGCTAACTCCTACGGTCATGGGCATGACCAATCTCGGACCAGGCTACCCTTTAACTACTAAGTTCTTGAATGCTGTTATGTTGTCCCATTGGATTTTGTACATCTCTGATGTAAAACAGAGAATTATCGAAGGTAAAACTGAGAATGAATCACAACCGTATGAAAATGTTTATTGATTGTTTTACCCAACACCTTACAATGAGGCTCTGTTACACTTTTAGCCGATACAATTGTGAATTATATTTTATTGGTTGGTCAGACCTATCAGTTGCGACTCTTCCCTGCATGTCACTAGTTGATTTATACCGTACCTAACCTCTCGCTATAAGGAGAGAGGCATTTCTGGCAGTGTCATGAACTAACTGGTGCCTGCTTTTAGATTCCAACCTAATGCTAATGTCAGTAACAGACTCAAGTCAAATGACAGAGAAGATACCTCAAGTTATGCAACTACACGGTTGACCTTGCAAATGCGGTAATGCACCCTGAAAACACAACAGAATATATTTTTATACATGAATCTTCTTGATTCGTCTATTTAAAAATATTGTTTTGGGCCCAGATAGGATAATAAGACCTGCATGTATGAATGCATGGTGCAATAAAATGACAGGACTTCAACTTTTGGGCTTCCGAGTGGCACAGCGGTCTAAGGCACTGCATCTCAATTCAAGAGATGTCCTTACTGCATCGAATCCAGGCTGTATCACATCTGGCCATGATTGGGAGTCCCATAGGGCGGTGCACAATTAGCCGGGGTAGGCTGTCATTATAAATAAGAATTTGTTCTTAACTGACGTGCCTAGTTAAATAAAGGATTTTTTTTAAATCAGCTGTTAGCTGCTGCTTATTGTCCTCACTGTGTTCATTCTCCTGCCACTGTTCCATATTGTCCTCAGTGTGTTAACTGTTCTGTCACTGTTCTATATTGTCCTCTTCCTGTCACAGGCGAAGACTGGAAAGCAGTCAACGAGGACCTGACCGTGTCCTGTCGTTATGTCATCAAGAACCAGACTACCGGCGACCGGCTGCTGATCCGGGTGGTGGCTGTGAACTCCGGTGGCCGCAGCCCCCCTGCTACCATTGCCGATCCCATTCTGGTCAAGGAGATTGGGGGTAAGCAAAGAAAAGCAATACAGTGAATTTGGAAAATATTCAGACCCCTTGACTTCTTCCACATTTTGTTACGTTACAGCTTTATTCTAAAATTGATTAAAACCTCTACAAGATCAGTGGGTCCCCTACGGGACGGTTGAGATAACGTAGGTTGTAAGTAGCAAGATAATTTCCCAGGACATAGACATATCTGATATTGGCAGAAAGCTTAAATTCTTGTTAATCTAACGGCACTGTCCAATTTACAGTAGCTATTACAGTGAAAGAATACCATGCTGTTGTTTGAGGAGAGTGCACAGTTGTGAACTTGACAAGTTATTAATAAACCAATTAGGCAAATTTGGCCAGTCTTGATACAACATTTTGAACAGAAATGCAATGGTTCATGCTATCAGTTTAGAACTTAGCACATACAATGCTGCCATCTAGTGGCCAAACTCGAAATTGCGCCTGAGATGGAATAATACATTCTGGCCTTTCTCTTGCATTTCAAAGATCATGGTACAAAAAAATAAAAATAAACGTTTGGTTTTTTCTTTGTATTTTCTTTTACCAGATCTAATGTGTTATATTCTCTTACATTCATTTCACATTTCCACAAACTTCAAGTCTTCTTGGGTATGACGCTATGAAATAGTGATGTGCAACATACACCTAGTTTCCTGAAACGGGTCACATATAATACTCACACACACACACACACACACACACACACACACACACACACACACACACACACACACACACACACACACACACACACACACACACACAGCCCTGAGCTACTGTACTTAAGAAGCATACCATGGTCCATTTCTGCCAACCAGAAGATGTGATGGTTTTCTTCCACGTACTTCAAGTGGACAGTACTGTATTACCGGGTGGCTATAGCAGCATGTCCAAACTGTTTGTGATGGGCGGTGTCCGTCTTTATTGTTGAAATAGCTTTTCAAAACAGCAGACGTTGAAATAGCTAGGGAGAACCAGATATATTTTCCATCTCAGATATCCAAATGCCGTTGGCTTGGCACATCCCTGGCCTGTTAGAGTAATGCAATGGTGGTCTTCTCAGATTATTCCCACCAAGAGGGTGGTAGAACTCCTCAGTCCAAGCATGGAGCAGCTCCCCAGTTGTTAAGTGCCTAAAGTACTACCTTTGACACCTTTTGGATGCATGTTTTCACCGGTGTCTTCTTACTGTGCATTCAGGAGAAGTAATTTTTAGTCTTTCTCAATGATAACTTTTAATGATTAGTCAAGCATCTTCATTTACCAACACGCTCTCATAGTCTCACTGCGGAATTATACATGTTTTTGCACTTTTCTCCAAATGTTAAATTGCAAAGTTGCTCCAAATTTAAAATTGTTTCTGACACGCTTCTCCTGCTCCGCATCGTTTTGTTAGTTAAGGTTTGGCATAGGGTAAAAAATTCCTATGCCAAACAATCCGGAGTCATGGGATTACATTAATCTGCCACCCCTCATCCACAATACCCAAGCCTTGATGGTAATAGCGTTCACTGTTGTGACTGGTTTTGAAGGCATTTCCCTACATCCTCAGGACATGGACAGACTTCCAATTTCAAAGTCAATCTTGTGCGGTCTGGCTGAATTTACAGCAATCATCATGGAATCAAGTTAATTGACGGTATACAGTGGTAGGCCCTGGATTTTGTGTTTTATTCAGAGTCAAAATTTCTAAACATTCAGTAAAATCGTAAATAGTTGGTAGACCTACAAAAAAAAGACTGAGTCAATTAAAAAGTAATTTATGTAAAGAGAGATCATCAAATGTGTAATGGAGATATTTATCGGAGGGGAATGAAACCTGAACCCCAAGGACTGTCAATGTCCAAGTCCCATTGTCAAACTTAGCCATTGGTCCACCAATAGACCAATGGCTAAGACCAATGGCTACCAACACAATGGAAAAACCTCTAACTTTCCCACAAATCCTTAGGAAAATTGTTCGGATGTGTCTGCTAATTAACACAGATTGAATTTGGAAGGTTTGGCATCGGGTTGATTCCCAAGTCAGAATGCGTGCTGGAGAAGTGACAAGCCAGCGATGGTGCGATGGTGACAAGTGTAATCGTTGGGGGTTGGGGACATTCCAAAGTGTCCAGTCTACACAGAGGTGGTGGGGACAGGGGAGGGATCTAATGTCTTGTATGCCTTCTAAGTCCTTTGAGACGACCAGGGACTCAGTGTTTATTTTTAAATATGCCACAGACTGACAGGGACAGGGCAGTTCTCTTTTGACCTGATCCCCTCATAAGGAGTGTCAAGTCGGAACGCTCCACAGAGAAACACACCTAACTCTACCATGACCGATACCCAGTGGGTTGGTTGGTTTTTTTCATCCATTTTCTGATAGCATCACATATTTCTGCCTATAGCACTGGACATCCCATGGCACTAGTGCATAGATTTTTTTAGGAGTGGGAATTCAATTATAGTTTCTATGTTCTGTTATTAGTTAGTTACAAATATCAACCGTTCTGTCCATGTTTTAACACATACAGCAAGCCATTTGCTGTGACTGATGTGTTTGTGGGGAACCCTATGGTCGAGGAGAATCTACAGTACAGTATCAAGTTGAGTGTGATTCTTAATGCAGCCTGTATAACAGTGTGAGCTGGGGTAACTATAGATCTCCATCATGTGTTCTATTTATATTTCTGATGCGATGGTGTGAGTTCAGATTGGACCTATTTAGAGTTCTGATGCGATAGTGTGAGTTCAGATGGGACCTGTTCTGATGTGATGGTGTGAGTTCAGATGGGACCAGTTTAGAGCTCTGACATGGTCTGTGTTCAGATGGGACCAGTTTAGAGCTTTGAGATGGTCTGAGTTCAGATGGGACCAGTTTAGAACTCTGATGAGTGTAACTCTGCTAGACTCAGCAGGTGGTTGGTTCCCAACTAGATATGGTCTGGAGTACAGGATAATCTGTCTCCAAGGTACAGAGTGGGTTTTGAGGATTTGTTTTTTAATTCTTTCTGATACATATTCAAATGCTTGTTCTAAAGTGTCCTATCCATCAAGTGTTTCAGTGATTTTACTTATTTGAACAGGTTGATTATTATTATTTGTAAACTGTTTGTTCCGTCTGTAGCTCGCCCCAAAGTCCGCTTGCCTCGTTTCCTGAGGCAGAGGTATGTCAAGAAAGTCGGTGAGAAGATCAACCTTGTCATCCCCTTCTCTGTGAGTTTGCATTATGAGATGATGAGTAGGCCTGGGAGTTTGTCTAGACAACATGACCTGAGCAGGATTTGTTTTAAATTGGACCCTAGCTATAGGCACATTTACTATTTAATGTTACTAGGGGCTAGAGTTTTGTCACATTGTCAGTAAAGTCTCCTGGGCATGATGTATAATAATTTTGATGTTGTAGCATGTCCATACAGATGTAATTTAGACTATTGATTGAGCCCAACCTTGTGTTCTTTACTGTCCTAGGGCAAGCCTAAGCCAGTGGTTAGCTGGTTAAAGGATGGAGAGCCCCTTGACCCAAAGAGGGCCAACATCCGTACATCTGACACAGACAGCATCCTGTTCGTCCGTCAAGCAGAGAGAATGGACTCTGGCTCATATGAGATGTGCGTGAAGGTGGATGACTTTGAAGACAAAGCTGCTATCATCATCCAGATTATTGGTAAGTCAAATTTTATTAGACTATCCAACCTTGTTTTCATTTCCAAACAGATCATGACGTAGCATTAGCCTCTGACTGTCATGGTATATTTTGATAATAACTAGGGCCAGGTGTTGTTCCTGGTCAGGTCATGTGATCAGGAAGAAGTCCTGGACCTAGTCCTAACTGACCTGGAGAGCGATTGAGTTGTTGTGAGTTGATTGATACTAATGATGCAACCCATATTGAACCTTATATCTCTGTGTCTGCTCACCCACAGAGCTGCCTGGGCCACCATCCAGCATTAAGGTTGCGGATGTCTGGGGATTCAATGTTGCCCTTGAGTGGACCGCACCTAAAGATAACGGAAACACAGAGATCACAGGCTACACCGTCCAGAAGGCTGACAAGAAAACCGGGGTGAGAAACCCGTCACTTACGTTATAATGCCAAAGTGAATGACAACTTCTGTAGCCAACTCGTTTACACAATTCCCATTGATTCAGCAGCAAATATTATCCCTGTAATTTTTTTATTTTACCTTTTATTTAACTAGGCAAGTCAGTTAATTAAGAACACATTCTTATTTACACTGACGGCCTAGGAACAGTGCCTCGTTCAGGAGCAACATGACAGATTTTTACCTTGTCATCTCAGGGATTCAATCAAGCAAACTTTCAGTTGCTGGCCCAACGCTCTAACCAGTAGGCTACCTACCGCCCATAATCACATCCAATCCAAACAAACTTTATTTAAAGGTACATCTCAGTACACTTTACACAAAAAATAGACCCCAAAAGAAAATACAATTCCTATAATAAGACTTTAAAATATAATTAATGCTCATATGGTGTCTTGCCCAGGACTGGTTCAACATTCTGGAGCACTATACCAGACTAAACGCCACCATCTCAGACCTCATCATGGGCAACACCTACACCTTCAGGATCTTTGCAGAGAACAAGTGTGGACTCAGTGAGGAATGTGCCAGGACCAAGGAAGAAGCCACCATTGTGAAGGAGGGTGAGACATTCTCCACACCACCCCTTTCTAAAAACATCCCCCTGCAACGTTAAAATGTTGGAGAATGTTAGAAGGAGTGGGACAGTAAAGTCTCCTTTTAGCTAGATGTCCCTATTTAAGACCTAATCTATGCTCGTGTCTCATTGTTTTTCAGTTATTGACTATAAACCTACCCCGTTCGTGGAGCGTGACTTCACCGAGGCTCCCAAGTTCACCACTGTTCTGAACGACAGGTCCACCACTGTTGGCTACAGCACCAAGCTGCTGTGCTCTGTGAGGGGATCCCCCAAGGTAAACCTTCCCTCTCTCAAACCAGCTCAGTACTGGAGGTTCTTCATGGAACTTGTAGGCTAGGCTAGCAAAACTGCTAAGATTCTAACACACCCACTCATTGTTTGTTGGGTGAGATTGTAATGCCGATGGCTCCACATGCCAGGCCCATGCACACAGACAGCTACCAGTTGCGCCTTCCCTTCACCTACACACTGAAGAAGACTGTGAAGCTGAAACGTCTGTGAACGCTATCTCTGATGCAGTGAAAAGACTTAAAAACATTGAATAATGGAGTAGGCTTTATGCTCCACCTTTTGAGTGCGGACCGATTACACCTTCTTGTGCGCCTTCACTTTTTCCCTGGAAAATATGAATGGATGGGGATACACATATGTCACACACGCATGCGCACACACACACTCCTGTCCATCCGTCCCTGTCAATATATTTACTCATAGCAGAGCTGGTATGAGAAGGATCTTTAGTCTCCTTGTCAGCCTGCTGTCTGAACCTCCGGCTTCCAGCCTGTCCCCCCCCCCCCCCACCAGATACACTGGGTTGCCAGTTGTCACAGCAAAGCAACATTTGGCATAGGGGGGGGGGAATTTACCTCCGTACAGGATTAAGTTCTGAGTCTCTGAGCGGAGCCCTGGACCCCTGGCCAGCTGGGTGGGTGGATGACAGAGAGGGGGTTGAAGGGTCAAATGTGTGACATTCCTGCCTTGAGGGGACCATGGGGGTCATTTACACTGAGCCACACAGTGCCCCTGTCACTGGACCCTCTGTCTCATGCACCCTAGAGACAGTGTGTCTTCCGAATAGCTGTTACATCAAAGAAAAGGGCTTAGAAACCAATATAGCTAAGCGAGTGAGTGTGTGTGTGTGGCTCAGTTGGTAGAGCATGGTACTTGCATGCTAGGGTTGTGGGTTCCATTCCCATGGAGATCAGTATACATCTGGCGGCTGATAATTAATGTGATGTTCCTTTTTTGGGGAATTCGATTTTTCATTGAGGTATGTCCACTTTGCAATGCGCGGATCAGATTTAGTAGGGTGCATAGTAAAATACTCCAAGTACACAGAAACTGAAGTAAACAATTGTGACTTTAATCATGTTTCCATCCACAGTTATGATTAAAGTCATACTGTATAAAAAAAAGAATAAAGACAGCTGTGATGGAAACAAAGTTTCGGTGAAATTTTATAAACGCAGACAGATAATTTGTTTGTTTGACATGGTGGGATCTTTTTGTGCAGGTAAAATGAATGATGTGAGAAATGGCTGTGGAAATGCCTTCATGCTCAAATATTGATATAATAACCATCATATCAAATCAAACTGGGAGTCACATGATGATATGGTGGTTGTGGTCCTCCCACTACATCTCAGGAAAGCCTGCAGTTGATTAAACTACAGATGAAATAAATGATGATGAACTGCATAGGGTGGGGAAGGTGCAGAGTGATGAGCTTGATGCTCCTTTCCAATAAATGCTGATGGTTTACTCTGGTGACATGATGATCGATTCTTGACTGCCATTTGACAAATAAAAATATTCTCGCTCTTATCTAACAAAACTATCGGTAGAGTTGATAATGCGATGGGATAAACATTGAACATTAGATTTTTATTCGGTACATGAAAACTTAGGGCACACAAAATGTACTTTTTTGCTTATGTCATCGCACACTGATTTTTATCCGCAGCAAGTCAGGTGGGAAAATTTGCATATTTGTAATGCAGATTTTAGAATATTTGCGTGATTGGATGGAAACCTAGCTGCTGACAATAAAACGTAAAAATTCAAACAATTGATCTGAACCATAGAAATTACGTACTATGTCATTGCAGCCTAAGATTATGTGGATGAAGAACAAGATGATCCTCAACAACATGGATAACCCCAAGTACAGGATGATCAGCACAGGGGGCATCTGCACCCTGGAGATCCGTAAGCCTGGCCAATATGACGGTGGAGAGTATGTCTGCAGAGCTGAGAACCAACTGGGGAAGGTCGACACCGGCTGCAAGCTGGAGGTCAAAAGTAAGTAGTAGTTGTGGTAAGAAGAGAAATAATAATTATAATATATTTTTCCTACTAGTACCGACTTTGCTGATACTATTGAGAAAAAATGTACTTACTACGACTGTGGTATGTGGTTGTCTCCAGGGTCTAACATTGACACCCGCCACCTGCCAAATGTGGGTAGATTTTGGTATTGGCGGGTAGAATGTTTATTTCAGCAGCCACGTTGGCGGGTGGTCACACAGAGCAAAATGAAGAATATTCATTAATTTGCATAAGTTTCTCATAAAACATGAACAGAATATATAAATTATTCTCATTTCCTGCAATTTTCTGAAGAAGCAATGATGTGAATTTTGGTAAATCAAATGAAAGTTTATTGATCGCATACACAAATTTACGTGTTAAGGCAGGTGAAGCGAAATGCTTGTGCTTCTAACTCCAACAGTGCAGTAAAATGTCTCACAAATACACAATATTGAAAAATCTAAACAAGAAATCAAGAACTAACATTCCAGGTAGATTTATTAGAGTGAGAATATAAATACTTGGTGTGTATAGACAGAATACAGAACATAATTTGGAAAATAAAATGGTAATGTACAGTGAAAGGTATATTAGGATGAGCTATGTGGAGAATACAGTATATACATACACAGCGAGTAAACAGTATATAAACAGAATACTACACCGGCTCTGACGCTCGTCTTATGTGGCAGGGCTTGCAAACTATTACCGACTACAAAGGGAAGCACAGCCGCGAGCTGCCCAGTGACACGAGCCTACCAGACGAGCTAAATCACTTCTATGCTCGCTTCGAGGCAAGCAACACTGAGGCATGCATGAGAGCATCAGCTGTTCCAGGTGACTGTGTGATCACGCTCGCTGTAGCCGACATGAGTAAGACCTTTAAACAGGTCAACATACACAAGACTGCGGGGCCAGACGGATTACCAGGACGTGTGCTCCGGGCATGTGCTGACCAACTGGCAGGTGTCTTCACTGACGTTTTCAAAATGTCCCTGATTAAGTATGTAATACCAACATGTTTCAAGCAGACCACCATAGACCCTGTACCCAAGAACACGAAGGCAACCTGCCTAAATTACTACAGTCCCGTAGCACTCACGTATGTAGCGATGAAGTGCTTTGAAACGTTGGTAATGGCTCACATCAACACCATTATCCCAAAAACCCTATTTGCATACCAACTCGAATTTGCATACCGCCCAAACAGATCCACAGATGAATCAATCTCTACTGCACTCCACACTGCCCTTTCCCACCTGAACAAATGGAACACTTACGTGAGAATGCTATTCATTGACTACAGCTCAGCATTCAACACCATAGTACCCTCAAAGCTCATCACTAAGCTAAGGATCCTGGGACTAAACACCTCCCTCTGCAACTGGATCCTGGACTTCCTAACGGGCCGCCCCCAGGTGGTGAGGGTAAGTAGCAACACATCTGCCACGCTGATCCTCAACACTGGAGCTACCCAGGGGTGCGAGCTCAGTCCCCTCCTGTACTCCCTGTTCACCTACGACTGCATGTCCAGGCATGACTCCAACACATCATTAAGTTTGCAGACGACACAACAGTTGTAGGCCTGATCACCGACAATGACGAGACCGCCTATAGGGAGGAAGTCAGAGACCTAGCCAGGTGGTGCCAGAATAACAACCTATCCCTCTACGTAACCAAGACTGAGATTATTGTGGACTACAGGAAAAGGAGGACCGAGCACACCCCCATTCTTGTCGACGGGGCTGTAGTGGAGCAGGTTGAGAGGTTCCACAGGTGTCCACATCAACAACAAACAAGAATGGTCCAAACACACCAAGACAGTCATGAAGAGGGCAGGACAAAGCCTATTTCCCCTCAGGAAACTAAAAACATTTGGCATGGGTCCTGAGATCCTCAAAAGGTTCTACAGCTGCAACATCGAGAGCATCCTGACTGGTTGCATCACTGACTGGTTGCATCACTGCCTGGTACGGCAACTGCTCGGTCTCTGACCACAAGGCACTACACAGGGTAATGCGTAAGGCCCAGTACATCACTGGGGCTAAGCTGCCTGCCATCCAGGACCTCTACACCAGGTGGTGTCAGAGGAAGGCTCTAAAAATTGTCAAAGACCCCAGCCACCCCAGTCATAGACTGTTCTCTCTACTACCGCATGGCAAGCGGTACCAGAGTGCCAAGTCTAGGACAAAAAGTCTTCTCAACAGTTTTTACACCCAAGCCATAAGACTCCTGAAAAGGTAATCAAATGGCTACCCGGACTATTTGCATTGTGTGCCCTCCCCCCAACCCTTCTTTTTACGCTGCTGCTACTCTCTGTTGATCATATATGCATAGTCACTTTAACTATATATTCATGTACATACTACCTCAATTGGGCCGACCAACCAGTGCTCCCGCACATTGGCTAACCGGGCTATCTGCATTGTGTCCCACCCACCACCCACCAACCCCTCTTTTACGCTACTGCTACTCTCTGTTCATCATATATGCATAGTCACTTTAACCATATCTACATGTACATACTACCTCTATCAGCCTGACTAACCGGTGTCTGTATGTAGCCTCCTACTTTTATAGCCTCGCTACTGTATATAGCCTGTCTTTTTACTGTTTTATTTCTTTATTGTTCACCTAATACCTTGTTTTGCACTATTGGTTAGAGCCTGTAAGTAAGCATTTCACTGCACGTGACAAATAAACTTTGATTTGAGAATGAGGTTGTAGCGGTATTTATTAGAGAGGGGTAAAGATAAAGATTTTGTTCGGGCTCCAGGCAGGTATTAACCATGTCGAAAGGAAAAGAGTAGAATAGAGAGAGTACCACTACCAGACCCACACACATCAGCAGAAGAGACTGCCCAGAGTGTAGCCTGTTTACCAGATAGCCAGTGGAGAGAAAAGAGAATACACACCCTATAAAACCCACATCACAGCACAGGGGTAACCCCACCAAGAATACCTCATACAATAATAATAATGGCAGAGCAATTGAACAGCAACTTCATACAAGAAAGAACCCAGTCATCAACAGAGGATTTGCAGTAATATGTATTATCTTCCAGTGGAGGAGTGCAGAGGGTATGACTGTGGGGGGTGTTCATAGACACAACAAAGGCCTTAAAAATGTCCACAATCTTATCGGCCACATGTCATTAGTACAACCCACCTCAATACAGTTCAAATAACAATACACAACTTGCAAGCAACCTCCCTTTTAACTAAAATGTCCACCCAAATACTTCTGGCAGGGCAATAATAGTCCAGCTCTAATGAACTTTAATGTGAAGAGCATTTGAAAAATAGAAAGTCTGTTGCAGGGTAAAGCACTGGAACGATAGAGGGAAGAGAAAGAGAGAAAGAGAACAAGAGAGATCTTAGCTGTGTTCTTCAGGCGTGCAGGTGTACTGTCTGTACTGTCTGAGCCACACGGTCCCGTGTGGCTCAGTTGGTAGAGCATGGCGCTTGCAACGCCAGGGTTGTGGGTTCATTCCCTACGGGGGGACCAGGATGAATATGTATGAACTTTCCAATTTGTAAGTCGCTCTGGATAAGAGCGTCTGCTAAATTACTTATATGTAAATGTAATGTAAATGTAAATGTCTGACCGTCCGATGGTTTGTATGTCAAAGCTTCGCAACAATGTTGCTACTAATCCATGTGATCCATAACCTGCGCGGTCCCAAACGAAAACAACCACGACCTAGAGCAGTCATACCGATTATTGAGTTAAATTCTTTATAAACTACACACGCTGAAAACAAACAAAACTTCTGCAGCATAGCACACACAATCAAACTGTCGCGCCACCCAAGAGCTCCTCCCCAAAGAGCTGAACGAGCTGTCTTTATTTCCTCCTTCCTTACTGCTGATGCACTCTTAAAAAGGCTCCGTGCAGGATTTCCCCACAAGGTGACCAGCGTTCAATGACTATCTAGATACATAGGGCATACTGTAAGTCTCAAGGTGCAGGGCTAAGTACCGGGCAGTTAGCCAGCTAGTGATGGCTGTTCAGCAGTCTGATGTCCTGGTGATAGAAGCTGTTCAGCAGTCTGATGTCCTGGTGATAGAAGCTGTTCAACAGTCTGATGGCCTGGTGATAGAAGCTGTTCAACAGTATGATGGCCTGGTGATAGAAGCTGTTTAACAGTATGATGGCCTGGTGATAGAAGCTGTTCAGCAGTCTGATGTCCTGGTGATAGAAGCTGTTAACAGTATGATGGCCTGGTGATAGAAGCTGTTCAACAGTTTGATGTCCTGGTGATAGAAGCTGTTCAACAGTTTGATGTCCTGGTGATAGAAGCTGTTCAACAGTTTGATGTCCTGGTGATAGAAGCTGTTCAACAGTCTGATGGCCTGGTGATAGAAGCTATTTAACAGTATGATGGCCTGGTGATAGAAGCTGTTTAACAGTATGATGGCCTGGTGATAGAAGCTGTTTAACAGTATGATGGCCTGGTGATAGAAGCTGTTCAACAGTTTGATGTCCTGGTGATATAAACTGTTCAGCAGTCTGATGGCCTGGTGGTAGAAGCTGTTTAACAGCATGATGGCCTGGTGATAGAAGCTGTTTAACCGTCTGATGGCCTGGTGATAGAAGCTGTTTCTCAGTCTGATGCACCTGTACTGTCTCAGTCTGCTGGATGGTAGCAGAGTGAACGGACTGTTGCTCAGGTGGCTGAGGTCCTTGATGATCTTCTTGGCCTTCATTTGACATCAAGTACTGTAAATGTCCTGGAGGGCAGGCAGCGTAACCCCAGTGATGCGCTGAGCTGACCGCATCACCCCCCCGAGTGCCATGCCGTTGAGGGTGGTGCAGTTGCTGTACCAACCGGTGATGCAACCCAATAGAATGCTCTCAATGGTGCATCTGTAGTAGTTTGTGAGGGTCTTTGCGGCCATACCAAATTTCTGCAGCTGCCTGAGGTTGAAGAGGCGCTGTTGGGCCTTCACCAAGGTGTCGGTGTGGTGGGACCATTTCAGGTCCTCAGTGATGTGCGGCCAAGGAATTTGAAGCTTTTGACCCTCTCCACTGCAGCCATTGTGGATAGAGGCGTGCTCCCTCTTCTGTCTCCTTTAGTCAACGATCAGACCCTTTGTTTTTTTACATTGAGGGAGAGGTTATTTTCCTGGCACCACTCCGTCAGGACTCTAACCTCCTCCCTGTGGGCTGTCTCGTCATTGTTGGTAATCAGGCCTACCACTGTCATGTTGTCAGCAAACTTGATGACTGAGTTGGAGATGTGCTTAGCCACGCAGTCATGGCTGAACAGGGAGTACAGGAGGGAGCTGAGCACGCACCCCTGTGGCTACCCTCTCCACCTGGGGTCAGCATGTCAGGAAGTCCAGGATCCAGTTGCACAGGGAGGAGTTCAGACCCAGGGCCCTGAGCTTAGTGACGAGTGACGCACAATGATGTTGAAAGCAAAGCTGTAGTCGATGATCAGCATTCTCACATAGGTATGCCTCTTGTCCAGGTGGGATAGGGCGGTGTGCAGTGCAAAGACAATTGCGTTGTCCATGGATCTGTTGGGGAGGTATGCAAATTGTAGTGGGTTTAGGGTGTCGGGCAAGGTTAAAACACTTCATGATGACAGAAGTGAGCGTACTGGGTGATAGTCATTGAGTTTAGTTACCTTTTGTTTTCTTGCATGCAGGAACAATAGTGGACATATTGAAGCAAGTGGGGACAACAGACTATGATAGGGAGCGATTGAATTTGTTCGTAAACACTCCAGCCAGCTGGTCTGCGCCTGCACTGAGGATGCAGCTTGGGATCCCATCTGGGCCAGAAGCCTTGCGAGGGTTAACATGTTTAAAAGTTCTACTCCCGTCAGCTACAGAGATCAGGAGCCTGCAGTCCTTGTAAGCAGCGGGGCCTCCGGCGGAGGCACTGTGTTGTTTTCCTGGAAGCAGGCGAAAAAGGTGTTAAGCTTGTCTTGGAGTGAGGCGTCGGTATCCGCGACGTGGCTGGTTTTCCCTTTATAATCCTGAGATTTTTTAACATTCATTAATTAATTAAGACTCAGGTCACAAAACATTTAACGAAACTGAGCAATATACCACATTTCTTCCTACTAGTGATACATTTGCTTTTTTAGAAACATTATAAAGCATGCTTTTCCATTTATTTATTTTGGGTGTGTAATTATGGCAACTACAAAAAATGTGTCCGGTAAAATATCTGAGTGGCTGATAGATCTTTTTGAATCTACCTGCCACTGTGGCTGGAGGACCAAACATTTTAGGCCCTGGTTGTCTCACCTTGTTATCTTAAGACGAATGCACTAACTGTAAGCAACTCTGGATAAGAGTGTCTGCTAAATGGCTACAATGTAAAATGTAACTTAAGTGCTTTCTTATACATGGGTGTATCCGAGGAAGAAGCCTCACCAAAGTATAAACCGAGTTCATCTATAATATAGACACTGCTTTTGCAATCAAATGTATTTCTGCTTTAGCTTTTGTTTCGGTGATGTTTTTACATTTTGCATTATCCATGCAAATTTAGATCTCGTTATTTGTTGTATTTGAATCAGTCTGTGGAAATATTGCCATTGGTTCATGATCACTAAAATAATGATATTTACCTCAACAGAGCCTGTTTATGCAGATGCTGACAACCATTGGTTCATGATCATTAAAACAATGATATTTACCTCAACAGAGCCTGTTTATGCAGATGCTGACAAAGACAAGGAGGCAGAGTGAATGCACATGCATACAGGTCAGTCACTCTTGTTGACATATTTTAAGGTTTCATATGGAAAGTGGGCTTCAATTTACAAAATTGGCCTGAATTCAGAAGTTGAGTGTGAATCAACAAATAAAGGCCGCTTTGATACAAACTACACATCTTTAAAATACCTGGCTTTAACCATGTCTTTACTTTTTTTTAAATTTAAATCCATATTGGCATTTAATTTGCTTTGACTTTGGTCTTGTTTTTTTACATTTGTTATGTATTTCACTTTTATTTAACCAGGTAGGCCAGTTGAGAACAAGATAAAACAAAGCAGTGCGACAAAAACAACAACACAGAGTTACACATAAACAAAAGTACAGTCAATAACACAATAGAAGAATCTACAGTGGGGAGAACAAGTATTTGATACACTGCCGATTTTGCAGGTTTTCCTACTTACAAAGCATGTAGAGGTCTGTAATTATTATCATAGGTACACTTCAACTATGAGAGACGGAATCTAAAACAAAAATCCAGAAAATCACATTGTATGATTTTTAAGTAATTAATTTGCATTTTATTGCATGAACATAAGTATTTGATACATCAGAAAAGCAGACTTAATATTGGTACAGAAACCTTTGTTTGCAATTACAGAGATCATCCGTTTCCTGTAGTTCTTGACTAGGTTTGCACACACTGCAGCAGGGATTTTGGCCCACTCCCTCCTACAGATCTTCTCCAGATCCTTCAGGTTTCGGGGCTGTCGCTGGGCAATACGGACTTTCAGTCCTCCAAAGATTTTCTATTGGGTTCAGGTCTGGAGACTGGCTAGGCCACTCCAGGACCTTGAGATGCTTCTTACGGAGCCACTCCTTAGTTGCCATGGCTGTGTGGTTCGTGTCGTTGTCATGCTGGAAGACCAGCCACGACCCATCTTCAATGCTCTTACTGAGGGAAGAGGTTTTGGCCAAGATCTCGCGATACATGGCCCCATCCATCCTCCCTCAATACGGTGCAGCTCGTCCTGTCCCCTTTGCAGAAAAGCATCCCCAAAGAATGATGTTTCCACATCCATGCTTACGTTTGGGATGGTGTTCTTGGGGTTGTATCATACTTTTTCTCCTCCAACACGGCGAGTGGAGTTAGACCAAAAAGCTCTATTTTTGTCTCTTCAGACCACATGACCTTCTCCCATTCCTCCTGGATCTCCAGATGGTCATTGGCAAACTTCAGACCAGGCCTGGACATGCACTGGCTTAAGCAGGGGACCTTGCGTGCGCTGCAGGATTTTAATCCATGACGGCGTAGTGTGTTACTAATGTTTTCTTGAGACTGTGGTCCAGCTCTCTTCGGTCATTGACCAGGTCCTGCCGTGTAGTTCTGGGCTGATCCCTCACCTTCCTCATGATCATTGATTGCCCCACGAGGTGAAATCTTGCATGGAGCCCAGACCGAGGGTGGATTGACCGTATTTGAAACTTCTTCCATTTTCTAATAATGGCCAACAGTTGTTTCCTTCACCAAGCTGCTTGCCTATTGTTCGTAGCCCATCCCAGCCTTGTGCAGGTCTACAATTTTATCCCTGATGTCCTTACACAGTCTCTGGTCTTGCGCATTGTGGAGAGGTTGGAATCTGTTTGATTGTGTGTGGACAGGGTCTTTTATACAGGTAACCGAGTTCAAACAGGTGCAGTTAATACAGGTAATGAGTGGAGAACAGGAGGGCTTCTTAAAGAAAAACTAACAGGTCTGTGAGAGCCGGAATTCTTACTGGTTGGTAGGTGATCAAATACTTATGTCATGCAATAAAATGCAAATTAATTATTTAAAAATCATACAATGTGATTTTCTGGATTTTTGTTTTAGATTCCGTCTCTCACAGTTGAAGTGTACCTATGATAAAAATTACAGACCTCTACATGCTTTGTAAGTAGGAAAACCTGCAAAATCGGCAGTGTATCAAATACTTGTTCTCCCCACTGTATGTACAGTGTGTGCAAATGTAGAAGAGTAGGAAGGTAAGGAGAGTAAGTTTATATTATTGGAGAGAACGTTTATATTTAACCATCATATTGTCACTTAGTAATAAAAAAATACCTATGAAACCTGAGAATTTAGCACCAAAGTTTATTTTAATATGTATCAGAGTCTATTTGTGTCCTGGTACATCTTCTCCAAGGCTGGACTTACATGGAGAGGCCACATCCCCATTGCAAGGGTCTGAGTGCCAGTACTAGCTGCTGCTCATAAATTACTCCTGTAATGGCTCCACATGCACTCAGTTGGGGGACTAAATCACATTTCCTTGACTCAGCAGCAGGGGGCCCATTAGGGACCAGCGAGACGGCGTGATTTACTACCAGGATCCACTGTAATGCAAGCAGCTTTTCACCCCCCAGGGTGTTGAATTTCCACAGTGGACACGACAAAATAACAATTTATGTGTGATATCATTAATATTTATACTGGCTTTAAAAAAATATATATACTTTGTTATGCAGATGTAGGATTTTAATGTGATCACTTTTGTTGCTGAGAATTTCCTGCACATTTCCTGTTGCTGTAAGATAATTTTTCCCTTGAAGGAATCGGGCTCAAATTAAGATCCTACATCTGTAACTGTTTATCTATTAGTAGCCTACTTAAGCTC
Organism: Salvelinus sp. IW2-2015; assembly: GCF_002910315.2. Lineage (NCBI taxonomy): Eukaryota > Metazoa > Chordata > Actinopteri > Salmoniformes > Salmonidae > Salvelinus > Salvelinus sp. IW2-2015. The sequence goes on from NC_036838.1 coordinate 56,475,421, forward strand.
TTGGAATATGCCTTTTGTAGGCCTGCTACTGCAGTTCTAGCCACCTCAGTTGGCTAAATATGGCATGTGAATTGACAGCTGTTCTGTTATTTACACCTGTTACAGTCCCAAGTTAGAAGCAAGCTGAATGAGGCCTTTACAAGAAAAGGTGAGGCCCACTTTATGTGCTCTAAAACTGTACCCTATCTCTCTCTTTTGATGTGAAATAGGTTTTTGGAAAGATTCAGTGAGTTTGAAAGTTATAAATGCCACTTGTTTTTCTACAGGACGGTGCTGGATGCTGGAAAAAAATGTACATATAACTGGAAAGAACATACAATCAAATTGTTATTACCTACAACCTCTGTATCCTAACCTATCCCACCCTATCCTATATTTATGAAGATTAAACATGTGTCCCCTTTATTTGTATTTTTCCCCTAGTACTCTCTGAAATAGTTAATATCCATGTCCACAACTCAGATGTCAACAACTGTCTGTCTCACAATGTCATTCTGAATAGGTCTCCATTATATAGAACAAATCGATTGTTCCTGATTGGAGATTAAAGCTGTAAAACCTCGGAATGTTTGTTACAATAAAGATTTTGATTCATGTTTTGGTTTTGGTGAATAAACCTTCTCTAACCTGAAGTAAAAATGACAATGTTGTTGACGGAAACCTACTGTACTTACTGATGTGAGAGAGAACTAGTGCTGGTTATGACATGACATTAGAGTGGCATTTGAAAGGGTGAATCCAAGATGATCAGATATCAGTCTACACTTTGGCTGGATTCACATGAGAGTAACAGACAGTAGAACTGAGAGAACTGAAAGAACCAGGGCAATAGAACCACTAAATCAAGAGGCAGAAGAACTTGTCCAGCCTTTGGGCGCTGTCTGGCTCACACACAAAAATATACAAGTGAAACAACAGCGTGTAGTGTGACTGACCCTCCTGTAACTGTCTTATCACACAGTCATGGAGTTATTGGCATAGTGATAAGAGGCTGTGTTGCCAGAGATATGTAGATTGTTGCCAACGATAACAATATGAAGAGTTTGGATGTCAGTCCACACAGTGGCCGGATGACAATGTGTCTTTAGGAGATTTGGAGAGAGAGGATGCAGTTGCAGTGTCTTTATTCACAACAGGACTAACCTAACGTAGCAGGCGTAAAAGGAACCAGACCGAAGGCATGGTAGACACAAGAGCACCACTATTACAACAGCTCCCTCTAGTGTCCTTACTTGCAAATGACAAGATGCATAGAGGTTATTTATATTACTGTGAAGTAGCTATAAGGCACAGGAGGATGGTGCCACCTTGATTTGGGAGAACGAGCTCGTAGTAATGGCTGGAGCGGAATAGGTGGAATGGTAAACACATGGTTTCCATGTGTTTGATGCCATTCCATTTACTCCGCTCCGGCCATTTTTGTGAGCCGTTCTCCCCTCAGGAGCCTCAACTGTTATAAGGAGGTTCTCTCTCTCTCTTTCTTGCTCTCTCTCTCTTGCCCGCTCTCTCTCGCCATGTCTCGCTCTCTCTCTCTCTTGCTCTCTCTCTCTTGCCCGCTCTCTCTCGCCATGTCTCGCTCTCTCTCTCTCTCTTTCTTGCTCTCTCTCTCTTGCCTGCTCTCTCTCGCCATGTCTCGCTCTCTCTCTCTTTCTTGCTCTCTCTTTTGCCCGCTCTCTCTCGCCATCTCTCTCTCTCTCTGTATCCCATGTCAACATAAAAACCATAAACCAATGGATTGGTAAACAAATGGTTTCATCTATCAAATGTCTGTGGATAATCTTAATGTTGATCGATTCCAGTCCAGCCAGTGTCTAACATGCCACATTATTTATTAAGGTGCTACATGATTGATTGGTAAGGAACGGACCTTGACGGATGCACTAAAATGGTTTTGCACTAGTGCTCCCTCTTCCCTAAATGAGGCCGCTTACTTTACCTTTAGAAACAAGCTAGTTCAAGACACAAAATGTACTATGGCGATGGCTGTGGAATGGGAACTCCATTTTGTTTCAAATAGCTCTGTAACACTGTGTTGCGTAGTTTCAATCACTGGTAATGCAGTAGGCCAGGGCTGACGGCTGCTGCGTCAAGGGTATCTTTAAAGGCAATGAAATGGCCTGGTCCATCCTGGACCTAGAAGGCTGCCTGCCTGCCATTTGCTTAAGGCTCTGGCACTGTGCCCAGACGGTGCAATAAGTCTAATGGTGAAGCTGGCGGTCACACCAATGCCCCTGTATTCATCTTCCATAAAAAAGTACTGTAGCTGGAACACTGGCTGCTATATGAAGAGCAGAAGCACGTAGTGCACTCTATTTGAGTTATTCTGACTGTCCACAAGCGAAGGAAAAGGGTGAGAGGAGGAGAGCGTGTAGATGCGAGAAGGAATTATCCAACGATCAAAGGGCTCATGCTGTTAGAATGTGGGTGCTATGGAAGTGAAATGTGTTTGCGTTTGATCAGGGGTATATTAATTCCGTCAATTCTGTTGAAAAACATTATTTAAACGTAAGCAAACAGAACAAAACGGGAATAAATATACCTGAATTTGTCCAATAGATACTCACAGTATTAACTGTTGGACTAATGATTACACCCTAGATCAGCTAGATGCAGGCAAAATTGTGCAAGGCAGTGTTGAATGTGTCAATGTCTGTCACCTTTGACATGTAGTAGCCTGAACCTATCGATGTTACATTGAGCTGGGTGAATGGAATATGAATGACAGTCATCAAATGTGCTGTAAAAGTTTAAAAAAATAAAGCCATGCTCATAAAAATAAGTTGCCCTCCCTAATATTAAACGGCACCGGCCACCACTGTAATATACTGAATATACAGTTGAAGTCGGAAGTTTACATACACCTTAGCCAAATACATTTCAACTCAGTTTTTCACAAATCCTGACATTTAATCCTAGTAAAAAATCCCTGTCTTAGAACAGTTAGGATCACCACGTTATTTTAGGAATGTGAAATGTCAGAGTAATAGTAGAGAGAATGATTTATTTCAGCTTTTATTTCTTTCATCACATTCCCAGTGGGTCAGAAGTTTACATACACTCAATTAGTATTTGGTATCATTGCCTTTAAATTGTTTAATTAACTTGGTTCAAATGTTTTGGGTAGCCTTCCACAAGCTTCCCACAATAAGTTGAGTGATTTATGGCCCATTCCTCCTGACAGAGCTGGTGTAACCGAGTCAGGTTTGTAGGCCTCCTTGCTCGCACATGCTTTTTCAGTTCTGCCCACAAATTCTCTATAGGATTGAGGTCAGGACTTTTTGATGGCCACTCCAATAGCTTGACTTTGTTGTCCTTAAAACTTATCTGGGATAGGGGGCAGCATTTTCACTTTTGGATGAATAGCGTGCCCAGAGTAAACTGCCTGCTACTCAGTCCCAGATGCTAATATATGCATAGTACTACTATTAGTAGTATTGGATAGAAAACACTCTGAAGTTTCTAAAACTGTTTGAATGATGTCTGTGAGTACAAAAGAACTCATATGGCAGGCAAAAACCTGAGAAAAAAATCCAACCAGGAAGTGGGAAATCTGAGGTTTGTAGTTTTTGAACTCAGCCCCTATTGAATACACAGTGGGATATTGGTCATGTTGCACTTCCTACGGCTTCCACTAGATGTCAACAGTCTTTAGAAACTTGTTTGAGGTTTCTACTCTAAAGGAGGGGCTCATAAGAGCTCTTTGAGTGAGTGGTCTGGCAGAGTGTCTCGCGCGCTCACGTGAAAGGTAGCTACGTTCCACTTCATTTCTGAAGACCAAGGAATTTTCCGGTTGGAACATTATTGAAGATTTATGTTAAAAACATCCTAAAGAATGATTCTAAACATCGTTTGACATGTTGCTACGGACTGTAACGGAATTTTTTTTTGACTTTTCGTCTGCTCCTAGTGAACGCGCGTCATGAATGTGGATTACTGGACTGAACGCGCTAACAAAAGGAACTATTTTGACATAAATGATGGACATTATCGAACAAAACAAACATTTATTGTGGACCTGGGATTCCTGGGAGTGCATTCTGATGAAGATCATCAAAGGTAAGTGAATATTTATAATGCTATTCTGACATCTGTTGACTCCAACATGGCGGATATCTGTTTGGCTTGATTTGGGCTCTGAGCGCTTTACTCAGATTATTGCTTTTTCGGTAAGTTTAAAAAAAATCTGACACAGCGGTTGCATTAAGGAGAAGTGTATCTATAATTCTGTGCATAATACTTGTATTTTCATCAACATTTATTATGAGAATTTCTGTAAAAAGATGTGGCTCTCTGCAAAATCACTGGATGTTTTGGAACTACTGAACGTAACGCGCCAATGTAAACTCCGATTTTTGGATATAAATATGAACTTTACCTTACAAAACATACATGTATTGTGTAACATGAAGTCCTATGAGTGGCATCTGATGAAGATCATCAAAGGTTAGTGATTAATTATATCTATATTTCAGCTTTTTGTGACTCCTCTCTTTGGTTGGAAAAAGGCTGAATGCTTTCTGTGACTAGTTGCTGACCTAACATAATGATATGTTCCGCTTTCGCCAAAAAAGTTTTATTGAAATCGGATACTGTGGTTGGATTAATGAGAATTTTATCTTTAAAATGGTGTAAAATACTTCTATGTTTGAGGAATTTTAATTATGGGATTTCTGTTGTTTTGGATTTGGGGCCCTGCAGTTTCACTGGCAGTTGAGAGGTGGGACGCTCACGTCCCGAACGGTCCCAGAGAGGTTTTAAGCCATTTTGCCACAACTTTGGAAGTATGCTTTGGGTCATTGTCCATTTGGAAGACCCATTTGCGACCAAGCTTTAACTTCCTGACTGACTTCTTGAAATATCGTTTCAATATATCCACATACGTTTCCATCCTCATGATGTCATCTATTTTGTGAAGTGCACCAGTCCCTTCTGCAGCAATGCACCCCCACAACATGATGCTGCCACCCCCGTGTTCACCCCCGTGCTGCCTCCCCCCTTTTCCTACAAACATAAGGTTGGTCATTATGGCCAAACAGTTCTGTTCTTGTTTTATCAGACCAGAGGACATTTCTCCAAAAAGTACGATCTTTGTCCCCATGTGCAGTTGCAAACCGCAGTCTGGCTTTTTTATGGCGGTTTTGTAGCAGTGACTTCTTCCTTGCTGAGCGGCCTTTCAGGTTATGTCGATATAGGACTCGTTTTAGTGTGGATATTGATACTTTTGTGCCTGTTTCCTCCAGCATCTTCACAAGGTCCTTTGCTGTTGTTCTGGCATTGATTTGCACTTCTCGCACCAAAGTACGTTCATCTCTAGGAGACAGAACACGTCTCCTTCCTGAGCGGTATGGCGGCTGCGTGGTCCCATGTTGTTTATACTTGCGTACTATTGTTTGTACAGATGAACGTGATACCTTCAGGCGTTTGGAAATTGCTCCCAAGGATGAACCAGACTTGTGGAGGTCTACTTTTTTTTCTGAGGTCTTGGCTGATTTCTTTTGATTTTCCCATGATGTCAAGCAAAGAGGCACTGAGTTTGAAGGTAGGCCTTGAAATACATCCACAGGTGCACCTCCAATTTACTCAAATGATGTCAATTAGCCTATCAGAAGCTTCTAAAACCATGACATAATTTTCTGGAATTTTCCAAGCTGTTTAAAGGCACAGTCAACTTAGTGTATGTAAACTTCTGACCCACTGGAATTGTGATATAGTCAATTATAAGTGAAATAATCTGTTTGTAAACAATTGTTGGAAAAATGACTTGTGTCATGCACAAAGTAGATGTCCTAATGGACTTGGCAAAACTATAGTTTGTTAACAAGAAATGTGTGGAGTGGTTGAAAAACTAGTTTTAATGACTCCAACCTAAGTGTATGTAAACTTCCGACTTCAACTGTAGCTGCCTCCGACTGTTCCCTGTCAATGGGCCGAGAACCTGTGACGTCAGAAAGTCTATAGGACAAACTGGATAAGTGACTGAACTAATAGGGAAGAGACAATAGTGGCAGACTTGGTAGATTTTAATTATGTTGTAGTTGTCTTTAAGCAGGAAGTTGTACTATGATGTAATTTGCTGAGTCTACCATTAAATTAGTATAATGTTACACATTAGTACAATTCCAAAAAATGTGATAAATGGAAATGTGAATATTCTACCCAAGAATGGGAAGAAACGTGTCAGTTACCAATCTGAATCTGGTTTACAGTACCCCTGCCGCACCATTTTGAACTGTGTGATGGCAGACAGGCCAGGCCTGAGGAGGGATCTCTCTTCCAGACTTTCAGAAACACTGCAGTGCATGTGATCAGGGATAGCCCTGCTCAGCCTGCCGTCTGTCCAGCCAGCCAGGGTAGGAACAAACATAACTCATTGTTTTCAGATGGTGGAATTGGACTTCCATCAAGTCCATTTAATTAGCACTAAGGTGAAGAGCAAAGCAAGTAGAGAGAAGCAAGGAGATTGTGAGGTGCACGTAGGGTATTGCATGCTTGACCCGGAATACAGTGTGATGCTATGCATCTGCCATATGCCTTTCTACAAATATAAGGCATATGAAGAAATTAATTATTGATGAAGAATAAGACCATTATTCACAATTGTACAGAACGCAAACGGTTTAGAAACCATGGGCTGGCACGTTTTTGGTTAAAGCGTTGGACTTGGACCAAAAGGTTGCAAGGTAAAAATGTGATGTTCTGCCCCTGAACAAGGCAGTTAACCCACTGTTCCTAGGCTGTCATTGAAAATAAGAATTTGTTCTTAATTAACTGACTTGCCTAGTTAAATAAAGGTCAAAAAATTAATAAAAATGTTGCCCTGTCATAGTGTGTCCTTGTAGTCACCTTAGGACTCAAATTACTGTTTTTATTGTCATACTATTACTGCGTTATAGCTCATTGGTTTATAGATAATAGTCTTGTGAACACAGGCATTCAGTCAGTCAGTCGGTCAGTCAGTCAGTCAGTCCTACAGGCTGAGCATCTCCCCTGAGGCATCAAGATGCAGTGAGCTGTGGTACCCATGTAGCTTACCCCACCCTCCTTCCCTCTGGCATCTTAAATAATTCACTCAGTGCATATTAGCCGTGTGAATAAGGAAAAAGGAGACAGATCAGAGCCCTTTTTACTCTAGCAGAGTTTTCTGTAGCGTCATGGCAACCGCTGCTGGAAGAACCCCCCCCCCCTTCTCTCGCTTCACACACCTCACTGCACTCTGGTCCTGCATAGAGACAGCGTCTCCGAGAGGAGAGAGCAGCACCTACGGCCACACTCTCTGAGCCCCTGCAATGTGCCAGGCTCAGCGTCTGCACGGCACGTCTCTCCTCACTGCTTATCGATTCTCCCAGCCTTTGCTCCTCCCTCCCTTGCTCCCTCCCTCCCTCTCCCTCCCTCTTCTTCGCTCCTCCCTCCCTCGCTCCCTCTCCCTCCTTCTCCTTCGCTCCTCCTTCGCTCCCTTACTCTCTCTCCCTCTCCCTCTCTCTCTCTCTCTCTACTCCAGCCCTCCTTCCTTCCTTCCACCCTCCCTTTCACCCTGCGTCTAATTTTCAAAGCTCAGCATTCCCCTCTGCGTGTACTGTAGAGAGAGAACAAATGAACGAGAGGAGGAGGAGCAGAGTCCAGAGTACGCCATAAACCCCCCCCCCCCCCCCCCCACCCAATTGATGACAAGTAGGATTTTTATTGAGTAGCTTTTCAGCCAATGAGGCTGCAGTGCCGGGAAATACAGCAGTGAAACGGCACATAGCTTTGATGCTGGTGCTGATTTGCAGTGTGAGAGAATGTTAATGTGCGCGTGTATTTCATTTCATTTTCCCCAGATCTGATTAACTCCTCACTACAGGCAACTGTTTTGTGTCAGTGTGTGTGAAGAGGGCTTTCGTGAAGAGACCCCCGGGGGTGACTGCGGGGACTGAGCACTTACAAGAGGCTTATCTCCTTCAGAGTGGGATAAACCCAAAAAACTATTCATCTCAAACATTTCTTCTCCTAAGACCTTATCTCAAGTGTCCTGCAGGTACTACAGACAGAAGTACCCTCCCTCTCTCTCTTTTTCTCCAGGAGACAACAGCTCTACGATACAGGTAAGGTGTCACTTCTTACTGTATGTACATATTTGTTGATCGGTGATGAGTGCCGTGGTCATGTATCATTTAGTCATGGCAGTAACCAGCCTCATTACACTGCCCGTCTACCTAGAGGACTGCAGTGGGAGAGGAAAGGCTCAAGGTAATTATAGCAGACAATGATATCTTCCCCAGTTTTAATTTCCTCTGGCTTAATGTAGAGACACTGCAGGGAAAGGGAGGCTGCCAGTGGAACTTTCTCTCTCAGTATTGAGGCAAGTCCTCATGCGCAGCTTCATACAGTGCTGCAGTATCACGTTACATAATAGTAGAAAATGTGTGTAAGAGAGTAGAACTTGGGATGGGGCTGTTTTTCACATTAGAAAACATTGAAACAACATATTTCACAGTCCTCTACTTATTATGGATACCATCACTTCAAGTATGCCAATTCAACTATAACTGAAGTGATCAACGGAGTGTGTTTTAGTCCCAATTCAATGTTTGATCAAATGCCTTTTCCATTTTTTAAATATTTTTTTTTACCCTGAACCAAAATCTGAGAGAAATTTACAAACAACCAATTTTCTATTGATCTGTTGATATCACGTTTATATGCAGTTATCTGGTTGATATAAGTCCATTTGTTTTCTATCTTTAAATTTAGACTAAAAGGAAGGTAAATGGTTGATAAAATGACATGATGACAGTTTTGAAGTAACATGATGAGAGGAACAGCCCCGTTCCACTATACATTCTGCTGCGCTGGGGGGCGCATGCAAGGTCAATTCTGCTGAACAAGCTATTCTGAAAGAGCCCATGCATGCATTGAAGAGGTGCTACCCTGTACTGTAATGGATTAAAAGTAATGATATTAACTGTCAAAGCTAGGTTTCTCATACCAAATGAACCACATCGCCCCTTTCCACCATGTGTAGCTTGTACCTAAGGTCATTGCATCATCATTGACTACGTTGACTGCGTATCTTTTCTTGGGTTAATTTCAAAGTCTTCCACACCACTCTGAAGGGTACCGTTTACCTGATAAAAGTGTACCTCAGTGAAAATGCAGCAGTTTATATCAGGTTATAAAACCTGATCTACTGAGCAATTCCATATCCCTCATATGCAAACTTTAGTCATGAGTCATTAGCATAAGGATGGAACCTCTATATACCACATCAGGATGTAAACGATGGTATTGAGAGGCAGCATTATCCAAGGTGACAAGTGAGTGTCTTTCTATGGGGCTGTTGTGTTCTCAGGTGGTGTTTCAGGCCAGTCGGTCTTCAGGGCCACTATGTGTACAGGACTGGGACTCTCCAGGTTTAGAACCTCCTATAGCTCCTCCCACCAGCTTCCTCCGGTGTACAGGACTGCCTGTACTGGGACTCTCCTGGTTAAGATGCATAGGGGTCCGCCTCCTCTGGCACAGCAGAGGTGATTCAGAGGAGCCATAGCCGCAGCACTCGCTCTCTTTCTCTCTCTCTCACTTGCACACATATGCACACTCGCGCGCGCACACACACACACACACACACACACACACACAGTTGTCCAGGGAATAGTGCTGAGCTGGCCATGTCATGGGGGAGGATACTGGGATACGTACCAGTGCTAGTTCATAAATCAGTGAAATGGAGTCAGGGCTATTTTGGGTCGTAGGGGTAAGTGGGAGAGACATGTCTGGGGTTTTACTGCTTGGTTAAAATGGATGGGCTTTCAAAGGAATGAAGCAACACTACAGTAACCCTCACCCTAATTTGTAAGTAGAGGAGGTCAATTGCTGTTTTCTCTCCTGGTCAACATAAAAGCATTCTCGTACATCGATAGGTAATCTACTCTTCACGTTGGAGTGGTTGGGCAGCTGAAATGGAAAGACCTTGATGCTTCACCACAATATCTCGCTCTCTCTCTAGCTCTCTCTCTCTAGCTCTCTCTCTCTCTAGCTCTCTCTCTCTCTAGCTCTCTCTCTCTCTAGCTCTCTCTCTCTAAGATTTTATGCAGTAATAAAATGTTTGTATGATATCTCCCAGAAGATGTTTATTAACGACACGCCAGGTGCACATTGAGATGATACTGAGATTATATTTTTCATTGTGAGTCAAACTGTATATAAGCTAGGGAATTCTTCATGTGGCCATAGCAGACATTTCTGTAACATTCTGTGAAGTACATACGGATGTTTTATAATGTTCATTGTAAACTGACTAAAGGGAACTATGTTTTTGTTAGACTGATGCAAATTTTGGAAATGCAATGGTCTGTTGTAATTCTCTAACATGGCCTTTGTACCGTTTAGCCACCGCTTAGCCATGTTACAGCCATCTGAGCCAATGATGTATTACGAATACATTTTTAGCCCACTTTTATAGTGAGCCTGGACTTCCCTCTAAAAGTTACTGACTTGCTGTCTTTGTTTCATTGGGAACTGCAGGCAAACACTGTCAGTTTACGCTTTACTGCCGTGGTAGAGGGTTTGTTTGTGTAGCCAGCCACTGGGGTCAGATAGGAGAGAGGAGAAAAAGAGAGACAATACAAAGGAAGGTAATGAGATGTTGTCAGAGTCCTATCTTCCTCTCTTCGCCCTCTCCAGGTCCACTGCTACTGAAGCTAGCTGCCTGCCAACCCAATTGTCACTGCTTCTAGACAATAATGAAACCACCCTACAGGTTATTTGGCATACACATTATGGCAAGCTACTGCTGTTATTCACATACTCAGAGATAAAGGCCTACATGTTTAAGTTTTCTCTGCCTTATAGTATATAATACATACTGTATCTTTGGGATCCATAACATCAACATTGTATTGATTCTAAAGTTTGAACAATCCCAAAATGCTATGTTCAACTTGCTTTAAGTGTCATATCTAGCCTGAACCAGTCTGGTTGTGCTAACTTCCACTCCTTGCCACTCCTTGTCATGCATGACGAGGCAAGGAGTGGAATGTTAGCACAAACAGACTATCATATCTGTGTTTCTTGTTGTTTCATGCACTACTAACCGTAAACAGACTCTGAGTCAAGGATCTTTTGAATGATAAAACATGCTCTTGTTCAGGGTCCCCCTTCCAGGCAAACCGATGACTCAGCGACCTCCATCATACGTCTTGTCTTATCATCAGGTGAATGATAATGGCAAGGAGAAGTAATCATTCTTTTAAAGTGAATAGGTTTGGTAGATGGTTTTTCATTATTTTGACCTCCCCACATTATAATTGGAAGAGGAAGTGTAAACTCTAACATAGAGTGTAAACTCCAAAAACATTTTCACTAAGAGCAGCTGTTTAGCTGGTTAAACAAAGGTTAGCCATGTGTTTGCAAACATGTATGTCCAAGTCAAGAAGCGTATCAGCAGCCAGCAGCCTATTCATGGGTGATTTTTAAAAGCCTATGTCAGATACTCCAGTGAGTGTAATTGGCCTAATATTAGAAGTTGAGAAATAAATGTGACATTATTTACATTTTTAGAAAGAAGATATTCTCCTCTTTTCTACTGTAGGTATGTAATTCACAATCCGTTTATTATGTTGTTGGTAGCAATATTCACAAAAACAATAAAACAAAAAATCTATATTTTTTTATGTATGTATATTTTCGCCGACCCCTGCAGTACCTCCACGGACCCCTAGGGGGCCACGGATCCCCGGTTGAATACCCCTGCTCTAATGATTGAATAACTAGTGACTGAGTGTTGGTTAGAGAACTCCCCATTATCTCATAGTTGGAGTGAGAGACAACCATACAGCTTTCATTGTTCCAGATCAGAGTAGTGTAGACCAAACCCTGCAGTCCCAGTAGCACTGATCAAGTACTGATCACCGACTCAGGAGGCGGACACACCATCCACCGCTTCCGCTTCCGAATATATTACTCGCTAATGTTCAGTCTCTGGATAATAAAATAGACGAGCTCAGGGTGAGGATCTCCTTCCAGAGAGACATCAGGGACTGTAATATACTCCATTTCATGGAATCATGGCTCTCTCTGGATATACGGTCCATACAGCCAGCTGGGTTCTCAGTATATCGCGCAGACAGGAATAAAGAACTCTACTGGAAGAAGGGCTTTGTGTATGTTTCATGATTAACCCCTCATGGTGTGATTGTGATTACGTACAGAAACTCAAGTCCTTTTGTTCACCCAACCTAGAATACCACACAATCAAACGCCGACCGTTTTACCTCCCAAGAGAATTCTCTTTGGTTATAGTCACAGCCATGTATATTCCCCCTCAAGCCGATACGATACCCCGACGGCCCTCAAGGAACTACACTGGACTTTATGCAAACTGGAAACCACATATACTGAGACCACATTTATTGTTGCTGGGGATTTAAAAAAAAGCAAATTTGAGGAAAATGCTATCGATGTTTTATCAACACATTGACTGTAGTACTCGCGCTGGGAAATCATTCGAGCACTGCTATTCTCTCTTCCGTGATGCCTACAAGGCCCTCCCCTGCCCTCCCTTCGGCAAATCAGATGACGACTCCATTTTGCTCCTCCTTTCCTATAGGCAGAAACTCAAACAGGAAGGTCTATTCAATGCTGGTCTGACCAATCGGAATCCATGCTTCAAGATTGTTTTGATCATGCGGACTGGGATATGTTCCAGATAGCCTCGGATATTAACATTGATGTATACACGGACACGGTGATTGAGTTCATCAGGAAGTGTATAGGGGATGTTGTTCCCACGGTGACTTTTAGAACTTACCCAAACCGGAAACCGAGGATAGATGGTAGTATTCTCGCTAAACTGAAAGGGTGAACCAACACATTTGACCATGGCAAGTTGACTGGGAATATGGTTGAATACAAACAGTGTAGTTATTCCCTCTGTAAGGTAATCAAACAGGCAAAACGGCAGTACAGAGACAAAGTGGAGTTGCAATTCAACGGCTCAGACACGAGACGTATGTGGCAGGGTCTACAGACAATCACGGATTACAAAGAGAAAACCAGCCACGTCGTGGACACCGACATCTTGCTCCCAGATAAGCTAAACACCCTTTGCCCGCTTTGAGGATAACACAGTGCCTTCGAAAAGGGCCCCTCACAAGGACTGTGGGCTCTCGTTCTCCGGGGCTAACGTAAGTAAAACATTTAAACGTGTTAACCTTCGCAAGGCTGCCGGCCCAGACGGCATCCCTAGCCACATCCTCAGAGCATGCGCAGACCAGCTGACTGGAGTGTTTACAGACATATTCAATTTCTCCCTATCCCAGTCTGCTGTCCACAATTGCTTCAATAGGTCCACCATTGTTCCTGTCCCAAGAAAGCAAAGGTAACTAAACTACATGACAATTGCCTCTGTCATCATGAAGTGCTTTGAGAGGCTAGTTAAGGATCGTATCACCTCTACCTTACCTTACACCCTGTCACGATCGTCAATGGGAGAGAGGGAGGACCAAGGCGCAGCATGTGGAAAATACATCTTCTCTTTATTAGAAGAAGGAAAACGAAACAAAAAACAACAAACAGACGAACGTGAAGCTATCAAAGCATAAGTGCTGACACGAAACACTTAGACATAGACAACTACCCACACAAGCCTACTGCCTATGGTTGCCTTAAATATGGCTCCCAATCAGAGACAATGAATGACAGCTGTCTCTGATTGAGAACCAATCCAGGCAGCCATAGACATAACTAGACAACTATACTCTACTCTGCCCCATACACATACAACATCCCATAGACTAGACAAAACACACAAAAACAACCCATCCCAACTCACGCCCTGACCAACTAAATAAATAAAAGAAAAAGGAACAATAGGTCAGGAACGTGACACACCCCAGACCCACCTCAGTTTGCTTACCGCCCCAATAGATCCACAGACGATGCAATCGCCATTGCATTTCACACTGCTCTATCCTACCTGGACAAGAGGAATACATATGTAAAAATGCTGTTCATTGACTATAGCTCAGCCTTCAACACCATAGTACCCTCCAAGCTCATCATCAGGCTCGGGGCCCTGGGTCTGAAACCCGCCCTGTGCAACCCAGTCTTGGACTTCCTGATGGGACAGCCCCCGGGTGGTGAAGGTAGGAAACAACACCTTCACTTCACTGATCCTCAACCCAGGGGCCCCACAAGGGTGCATACTCAGCCCCCTCCTGTACTCCCTGTTCACCCATGGCTGCCTGGCCACAATCATCAAGTTTGCAGACGACACAACCATAGTAGGCCTGATTACCAACAATGAAGAGATAGCCTACAGGGAAGAGGTGAGGGCTCTGGCGGAGTGGTGCCAGGAAAATAACCTCTCCCTCAACGTCAACTAAAAGAAGGAGCTGATCGTGGACTTCAGGAAAAAGCAGAGGGAGCACGCCCCTTTCCACATTGACGGGACCACAGTGGAGAACGTGAAAGGCTTCAAGTTCCTCGGCGTACACATCAATGATGATCTGAAATGGTCCACCCACAGACAGTGTGGTGAAGAAGGCGCAACAGCGCCTCTTCAACCTCAGGAGGCTGAAGAAATGTGGCTTGTCCCCCAAGACTCTCACAAACTTTTAATGCACAATTGAGAGCATCCTGTCAGGCTGTATCATCGCCTGGTACGGTAACTGCCACGCCCGCAACCACAGGGCTCTCCAGAGGATGGTGCGGTCTGTCCAACATTTCACCGGGTGCACACTGCCTGCCCTCCAGAATACCTACAGCACCCAGTGTCACAGGAAGGCCAAAAAGATAATCAAGGACATCAACCACCTGAGCCACAGCCTGTTCACCCCGCTACCATCCAGAAGGCGAGGTCAGTACAGGTGCATCAAAGCAAGGACCAAGAGACTGAAAAACAGCTTCTATCTCAAGGCCATCAGACTGTTAAATAGCCATCACTAGCCGGCTTCCCCCCGGTTACTCAAACCTGCAACTTAGAGGCTGCTGCCCTGGAACACTAGTCACTTGAATAATGTTAACACACTGCTTTACTCATCTTATATGTATATACCGTATTCTCTTCTACTGTATTCTAGTCAATGCCACTCCGACATTGCTCGTCCTAATATATATATATTTCTTAATTCCATTACTTTACTTTTAGTTTTGTGGGTATTGTTGTGAATTGTTAGATATTACTGCACTGTTGGAGCTAGGAACACACGCATGCTGCTACACCCGCAATAACATCTGCTAAATATGTGTATGTGACCAGTACAATTTGATTTTATTTGATTAATATGTTTGATGAGAGCCACAGTGAGCCTGAACAATCAGGCCTGTTGCTATGTCTGTGTTGTTTTTCCTAACTGTTAGAAAGATATGCTGTCTATGTTGTATGCCGGCAGAGTTGGAAGCTCAAGAGGTGAGAGAGGAGGACGTATAGCTGAGAATTCTCATAGCTGAGTTGAGTCCACATCAGCACAAACTCCATTGACTGGGGTGGGCAACTATTGCAGAAAGGGCTTCCCCCTGTACTTCACTACATCTGGTTGATGCATGTGGGTAATCTAATTAAAGTTCCATCAATGACGTGTTAAACCATGATTGAATTTCTGAGAAATCTATGCAGCCATGTTAATGGGCAAACAGCAATCGAAAACTATATCATATGACATTTACCCTCCTCTGTTAAATAAGGACAGCTCAACTTCACTGCCCCCTATTGGTCAGAATCCAGATCTTCAATTATAGATTGTGCATCACCACAATGTGGGTGCAAAGATCTCAGAATAGCAACATTGTACATACTATCTTCAAATGATTTAGTGAGACTGAGAATATATCCATCCCACATTGAATGCTGTAAGTTAAGAATATTGACTATGTTCTGACCAGGAACAGCCTGAAGAGACAGGGAGAGTATTTTGCTTCTTTGTGAGGAAATGCTGAGAATCATCCTTCCATAATGATACCAGTTTGTCTTCCTTGCTCTTCCTCTGTCTCTCAAGCAAGAAATCCTGGTGAGCTGCTGAAGCAGAAAATAGAAGATGTCCAGACAGAGTTTAGTTTGGTTTATATAAGTTCCTAAGATATGATGCAGGCCTCCTGCTGATGATGTAATTGCTGGCACAGCCTTAACTTTCAACGTTGAAGGATTCAGTCTAAAGAATACTAGTGGTTCTCCAGTTTCCTTAGCAATACAGAAAAATCACAGAAAAAAAACAGAAAATCTTCAAATCTATTCAAATCAGCATTGACATTGTTGAGAGAGCATAGAAAAGGCAGATAAATGGGGTGCAAAGAGATACGTGAATTAATCAGTCCCTTATAGAAGGCCTTTCCCTCAGTAGCCTACTCAGTCAAGTTGCCCCAGATCCGTTGAATGGGGCAACACGCTCTGCTCTTTGTGTAGGGTGATGAATTCAGACTGAGCTCTCTCTCTCCTTTATCCTCTCCCCCTAGCCCATCTCTAACTGTTTCAACCAGCTCTAGTCGGTCAAGCTATTTTAGGTACCAGCAGGAAGCACAAAAATAATGAGCGTGTGTATAATAGACAGAAAATGAGAGATGGAGGGAGAGTGTGTGTGTGTGTGTGTGTGTGTGTGGTGTGTGTGTGCTGTGTGTGTGTGTGGTGTGTGTGTGTGTGTGTGTGTGTGTGTGTGTGTGTGTGTGTGTGGTGTGTGTGTGTGTGTGTGTGTGGTGTGTGTGTGTGTGTGTGTGTGTGTGTGTGTGTGTGTGTGTGTGTGAGAGAGAGAGAGAACTAAACCAAGAGCAGCCAAGAGGGTAAGAAAGAGTCAAAACGTCTGACTGGCCTAATTTGAGCAACCTTGGAAAGACAGAGGAGACAGAGGCTCTGTGATGGTGTTGAGATGGAGGGACTGTGATGGTGTTGGGATGGAGGGACTGTGATGGTGTTGGGATGGAGGGACTGTGATGGTGTGGGATGGAGGGACTGTGATGGTGTTGGGATGGAGGGACTGTTGATGGTGTTGGGATGGAGGGACTGTGATGGTGTTGGGATGGAGGGACTGTGATGGTGATGGGACGGAGGGACTGTGATGGTGATTGGGATGGGAGGGACTGTGATGGTGTGGGATGGAGGGGACTGTGATGGTGTTGGGATGGAGGGACTTTGATGGTGTTGGGATGGAGGGACTGTGATGGTGATGGGATGGAGGGACTGTGATGGTGTGGATGGAGGGACTGTGATGGTGATGGGGATGGAGGCTCTGTGATGGTGATGTGATGGTGATGGGATGGAGGAACTGTGATGGTGTTGGGGATGGAGGGACTGTGATGGGTTGGGATGGAGGGACTGTGATGGTGTTGGGATGGAGGGACTGTGATGGTGTTGGGATGGAGGACTGTGATGGTGATGGGATGGAGAATCTGTGATGGTGATGGGATGGAGGGACTGTGATGGTGTTGGGATGGAGGGACTGTGATGGTGATGGGATGGAGGGACTGTGATGGTGATGGAATGGAGGGACTGTGATGGTGATGGGATGGAGGGACTGTGATGGTGATGGGATGGAGGGCCTTTGGGACTGTGTCCAGAGGGGTGCCTTGCACTTAGATCACTGTCAGCCTCTCACAATGACAGATCCTGTCCTGAGACATTACTAATTCATAATAATAGTCCTGAATATGAATCATGTTCAAAATCATTTCCTGTCTTTGATCCTTGACCCAGCCAATTTATTTACTGGAGGCAGCTATTTTTATTTGAAATGTGACTTCTTCCAATTGCTTGGGTTAGTTAGTTATTGTATTAATATCCAGTATAGCTATTACCATTAGTACCCAATTAGTTGAGTTAGTGTTTTGACTAGCTATTTCAAGTTTAAAATACAGTACCAATGTCTTACTCCTTCTATAGAATATTGCAGTGGGTAGTACACATGACCGAGATAAATATCATGAAGATCACTGTAGAGAGGACAAAATGCGGAAGATTTTGGTGTCTTTTGCAAGCTGAAAAAAGTTATTGTAAATCGTCATGGCATACAGTACATACTATAAAGTACTGGTCTGGCACAACATACTTGATAGAATTCACTGGGAAGTGCACTTTTAGATCAGTGAGATTACTGTTGGCTTTGTTCATTTGTTCATTTCTCTCAAAGATAGCAACTGTAGACAAACATTTCTCTTGAAGATAGCAACTGTGGAGAAGCATTTCTCTTGAAGATAGCAACTGTGGAGAAGCATTTCTCTTGAAGATAGCAACTGTGAACAAGCATTTCTCTTGAAGATAGCAACTGTGGACAAACATTTCTCTTGAAGATGGACAAGTATCTTTGTCCTGTGTTGTCCTTGTTGCCCTGTGTTGTCCTTGTTGCCCTTGTTGTCCTGTGTTGTCCTTGTTGTCCTGTGTTGTCCTTGTTGCCCTGTGTTGTCCTGTGTTGTCCTTGTTGCCCTTGTTGTCCTGTGTTGTCCTTGTTGCCCTGTGTTGTCCTTGTTGGATGGACGGCTCTTGATGTGATGGGATGGGGGACTGGTGATGGTGATGGATGAGGACTGTGATGGTGTTGGGATGGAGGGACTGTGATGGTGTGGGATGGAGGGACTGTGAGGTGTGAGAGGGACTGTGATGGGACTGTGATGGTGTTGGGATGGAGGGACTGTTGAGTGGTGTTGGGATGGAGACTCTGTGATGGTGTTGAGATGGAGGGATGTGGATGGTGTTGAGATGGAGGGACTGGAAGGTGTTGAGATGGAGGGACTGGGATGGTGATGGGATGAGGCTGTGTAGTGTATATGGGTGTTGGAATGAAGAGGGATGTGATGTGTTGGATGGAGGGACTAGTGATGGGTTGATGGTGGAGGGGAGAGGTGATGGTGTTGGATGGAGGGCTCTGTGATGGTGATGGGATGGAGGGACTGTGATGGTGTTGGGATGGAGGCTCTGTGAGTGTGTTGGGATGAGGGACTGTGATGGTGTTGGGATGGAGGAGGATGTGATTGTGTGTGGGGATGGAGGGAAGTCTGTGATGGTGATGGTGGAGGGACTGTGATGGTGATGGATGGAGGGACTGTGATGGTATGGATGGAGGCTCGTGATGGTGTTGGGATGGAGGTCTGTGATGGTGATGGGATGGAGGTGTGATGGAGGTTGGGATGGAGGGCTCTGTGATGGTGGCATGGGATGTGAGGTCTGTGTGATGGTTGGGATGGCGGCTTGTGATGGTGATGGGATGAGGGACTGTGATATGGTGATGGGATGGAGGAATGTGATGGTGTTGTG
The DNA here is from genome assembly GCF_002910315.2 of Salvelinus sp. IW2-2015. Lineage (NCBI taxonomy): Eukaryota > Metazoa > Chordata > Actinopteri > Salmoniformes > Salmonidae > Salvelinus > Salvelinus sp. IW2-2015. Next base: position 56,494,631 of record NC_036838.1, read on the forward strand.
ATGGAGGGACTGTGATGGCATTGGGATGGAGGGACTGTGGTGTGTTGGAGATGGAGGCTCTGTGATGGGTGTGGGATGGAGGGCTCTGTGATGGTGTGGGATGGAGGGACTGTGATGGTGTTGGGATGGAGGACTGTGTGGGTGGATGGTGAGGGGCGATGGGGGACTTGTGATGGTGATGGCTGTGAGGGAGGGATCTGTGATGGTTGGGATGGGATGGAGGACATGTGATGGTGATGGGATGGAGGGACTGTGGTGTTGGAATGGAGGGATGTGATGGTGATTGGGATGGAGGCTTGTGATGGTATGGGATGGAGGGACTGTGGTGGTGTTGAGATGGAGGGACTGTGGATGGTGTTGGGATGGAGGACTGTGATGGTGTTGGGTGGAGGGACTGTGATGGTGATGGGATGGAGGGACTGTGATGGTGATAGGGATGAGGGACTGTGGGATGGTGATGGAGAGATGGAGGACTGTGATGGTGATGGGATGGAGGCTCTGTGATGGTGTGGATGGAGAGTCTGTGATGGTGATGGGATGGAGGGACTGTGATGGTGTTGGATGGAGTCTGTGATGGTGATGGAGATGGAGGCTTTGATGTGTTGGATGGAGTCTGTGATGGTGATGGGATGGGGGGATCTGTGATGGTGATGGGATGGAGCATCTGTGATGGTGTTGTGATGGAGGGTGTGATGGATTGGATGGAGGGACTGTGATGGTGTTGAGTGGAGGCTGATGATGGTGTGGATGAGGCTCTGTGATGGTGTGGGATGGAGGGACTGTGATGGTGTGGGATGGAGGACTGTGATGGTGATGGGATGTGAGGGACTGGTGATGGTGGATGGATGTGGAGGGACTGTGATGGTGATGGGATGGAGGGACTGTGATGGTGATGGGATGGAGGGATGCTGATGGTGTTGGAATGGAGGGACTGTGATGGTGATGGGATGGAGGCTGTGATGGTAATGGGATGAGGACTGTGGTGGTGTTGAGATGGAGGGACTGGTGATGGTGTGGGATGGAGGGACTGTGATGGTGTTGGGATGAGGGACTGGTGATGGTGATGGGATGGAGGGACTGTGATAGTGATGGGATTGAGGGTGTGAGGTGATGGGTGGAGGGACTGTGAGGTGATGGGATGGAGGGGACTTGGTGGATGGTGATGGGATGGAGGGACTGTGATGGTGTTTAGATGGAGGGACTGTGATGGTGTTGGGATGGAGGGACTGTGATGGTGTTGGGATGGAGGACTGTGATGGTGTTGGATGGAGGGACTGTGATGGTGTTGAGATGGAGGACTGTGATGTGTTGGGATGGAGGCTCTGTGATGGTGATGGGATGGAGGACTGTGATGGTGTTGGGATGGAGGGACTGTGATGGCAATGGTGGAGGCTCTGGATGGTGTTGGGATGGAGGGACTGTGATGGTGATGGGATGAGGGACGTGATGGTGTTGAGATGGAGGGACTGTGATGGTGTTGGGATGGAGGGACTGTGATGGTGATGGGATGGAGGACTGTGATGTGATGGAGGAGGGACTGTGATGGTGATGGGATGGAGGGATGTGATGGATGATGATGGAGGGCTGTGATGGTGTTGGGATGGAGGGACTGTGATGGCAATGGGATGGGGCTCTGTGATGGTGTTGGATGGAGGGACTGTGATGGTGATGGATGGAGGGACTGTGATGGTGTTGAGTGGAGGGACTGTGATGGTGTTGGGATGGAGGGACTGTGATGGTGTGGATGGAGGGACTGTGATGGTGATGGAATGGAGGGACTGTGATGTGATGGGATGGGGACTGTGATGGTGATGGATGGGGCCTTTGGGACTGTGTCCAGAGGGGTGCCTTGCACTTAGATCACTGTCAGCTCTCACAATGACGATCCTGTCCTGAGACATTACTAATTCATAATAATAGTCCTGAATATGAATCATGTTCAAAATCATTTCCTGTCTTTGATCCTTGACCAGCCAATTTATTTACTGGAGGCAGCTATTTTTATTTGAAATGTGACTTCTTCCAATTGCTTGGTTAGTTAGTTATTGTATTAATATCCAGTATAGCTATTACCATTAGTACCAATTAGTTGAGTTAGTGTTTTGACTAGCTATTTCAAGTTTAAAATACAGTACATGTCTTACTCCTTCTATAGAATATTGCAGTGGGTAGTACACATGACGGAGATAAATATCATGAAGATCACTGTAGAGAGGACAAAATGCGGAAGATTTTGGTGTCTTTTGCAAGCTGAAAAAAGTTATTGTAAATCGTCATGGCATACAGTACATACTATAAAGTATGGTCTGGCACAACATACTTGATAGAATTCACTGGGAAGTGCACTTTTAGATCAGTGGAATTACTGTTGGCTTTGTATTTGTTCATTTTTCTCAAAGATAGAAACTGTAGACAAACATTTCTCTTGAAGATAGCAACTGTGGGAAGCATTTCTCTTGAAGATAGCAACTGTGGAGAAGCATTTCTCTGAAGATAGCAACTGTGAACAAGCATTTCTCTTGAAGATAGCACTGTGGCAACATTTCCTTGAAGTGGACAAGTATCTTTGTCCTTGTGTTGTCCTTGTGCCTGTGTTGTCCTTGTTGCCTGTTGTCCTGTTGTCTTGTTGTCTGTGTTGTCGCTTGTTGCCTGTGTTGTCCTGTGTTGTCTTGTTGCGCCTGTTGTCTGTTGTTTCTTTGTTTGCCTGTGTTGCGC
>NC_036838.1:56499715-56502935 GCF_002910315.2 Salvelinus sp. IW2-2015
TCCCTTGGTTCCCGTGTGCTCCTTGTGCCCTTGCACGTCTGGATGTCATGCTGCTGAAATGTCATGCTGCAATTTTTTGATCTAACACTTTCTGATTTCCCAGTGCTTGCATTTTCTTTTACAAAAGGAAAGCATTGCATTGTTCCCAGCCTCCACAGAAGGACTGGCGATTGCACAGATCTGTACAGCGTTGTATTGGTGGCACGAAGCAGAATGTGGAATAATAACTTAAAAAGAGGGCACTAAACCAGGTTATAGCTGATTTTGTTTATCTTAAGTTCAGTAAGGCCTTCAGTTTTCCTGAACAAATTCACTGGCCAGGAAAAACTTAGCCCTACTCAGCAGTTGTGATGCTATATTTTCTGTCATTATTGATAACTGGAGAAAAAAAAATCTGACCCTTGTTGCCCTGTGTTGTCCTGTGTTGTCCTGTGTTGTCCTTGTTGCCCTGTGTTGTCCTTGTTGCCCTGTGTTGTCCTGTGTTGTCCTTGTTGCCCTGTGTTGTCCTGTGTTGTCCTGTGTTGTCCTGTGTTGTCCTTGTTGCCCTTGCACGTCTGGATGTCATGCTGCTGAAATGTCATGCTGCAATTTTTTGATCTAACACTTTCTGATTTTCCCCAGTGCTTGCATTTTCTTTTTACAAAAGGGAAAGCATTTGCATTGTTCCCAGCCTGCCACAGAAGGACTGGCGATTGCACAGATCTGTACAGGCGTTGTAGTTGGTGGCACGAAGCAGAATGTGGAATAATAACTTAAAAAGAGGGCACTAAACCAGGTTTATAGCTGATTTTTGTTATCTTAAGTTTTCAGTAAGGCCTTCAGTTTTTCCTGAACAAATTCACTGGCCAGGAAAAACTTAGGGCCCTACTCAGCAGTTGTGATGCTATATTTCTGTCATTATTGATAACTGGAGAAAAAAAAACTCTGACATAATCTGCATGCTTGATTGTTGATGCCGATATGTTTTACATCATTGATATGTTACCCAAATCTAGAACTAGTTATGTCACCAGGTGGTGAGTAGCCTATAGTATTCTAGAACTAGTTATGTCACCAGGTGGTGAGTAGCCTATAGTATTCTAGAACTAGTTATGTCACCAGGTGGTGACTAGCCTATAGTATTCTAGAACTAGTTATGTCACCAGGTGGTGACTAGCCTANGTATTCTAGAACTAGTTATGTCACCAGGTGGTGACTAGCCTATAGTTTTCTAGAACTAGTTATGTCACCAGGTGGTGACTAGCCTATAGTATTCTGTTGATGATGTGAAAGAAGTTCAGGCTGCAATGCCCCATGCGGTAGAGTGTATATGAATACATCTATTACTTTTAATGATCAGAGAATGTTCTATTTCACATAATCATATCCTTTAGTCTTCCAAGTGGTTGGATGTTTGGTAGGTCATCTTATAAAGTAGGTTTATGTGAAAGAGTAATTGAAAATGACTCCTCTTATTTCACAATTGATCTTAGTTAATTATAATAGAATTCTCAGGTCAATACATTTAATTACAGTTGGAGACAGGAGATTTTAATAAGGAAGAGCGTAATTAGTAAATGTCTGCTTCATTTTCCAATAGTTTCAAAGTAAGGAGTCTGATATTATATGTCTGTGTTGTGACAGCTGGATCGTTCTCCTTTTACCTATTCTGTGATGTACATGCGGTGCTATATGTATGATAATACATTGAAGAGGAATGAAGATGAACCGATAGTTCCTCAATGTAACTTCTTCTTGCTTGAGCCTGAGGCCTTTACCAATATGGCTGATCACAACAGTTTTACAGCATTGGCCTAGACTATACAATGTTCCAGGTGTACGATCTAGTCCAAACACAGTAAGTAGAACATTGCCATTCACGTCCTGGGTATTTGGCCTGATTCAGGTAAACAGCCTTCCTTTCTTCCTACTTTGTGAGATCATTGTCATAAAAAAGGGCACAGTAACCAAATTACATTTTGACTCAGATTTATTTCACTTTAAAATGTATGCCAAGCAAAAACCATTGATGTAAAAGTTTAACAAACCATACAACTATGCATAAGGACTACTTTGAACAATTTCCATAGAACATTTCACCAAAACTGTGCAAATGAAAAGTTTGCTAACAGAATTACGGTAAAATCTCCCTCAGTTTTTTATGCGACCACGTTTTCCCAAAAATCTGAATTAAGATTCAAAGATGTTAGCAGAAAGGATGGGGTGTCAGCTATGACTTTACACCTTGAGTTTGAAAGAAAATATTTTGGTTATTGAACTGCAGTAGGTGAAGTGGATTTACATCCGGTAACGGAATTACAGTCCCGGAATTAGATAATGGGTCCCTGATCTGTACAATACAGAAATGCATAATTATGGATATGAATATCATTCTCTTCATGGTGACGTATCCTGAATAGGTACACAAAGATAGAAATATGCAATATCCTTATTTTGCATATTTGGGTATTACATTTACATTTACATTTAAGTCATTTAGCAGACGCTCTTATCCAGAGCGACTTACAAATTGGTGCATTCACCTTATGATATCTAGTGGAACAACCACTTTACAATAGTGCATCTAACTCTTTTAAGGGGGTGGTCTATTCCCCACGGGGACCAGGATGAATATGTATGAACTTTCCAATTTGTAAGTCGCTCTGGATAAGAGCGTTCGCTAAATGACTTAAATGTAAAATTATATTTTTTCTACTGTAGGTGCGTTAGCTAGCGCTAGTCGGCTGTACCTGCGCCAAAACCCCAGTATTTTCTTCCTATAGCTGTTTGCCGTCTTCTTTTTAAATAATTGGCAAAAATGTTTTCATCACTTTAATTTACCTAACTGATCAAAAAAAAATTCTCATGCTCTCCCGCAGCAGACATACAGTATAGTGAGCAATATGTTTGGAACATCAAATCGCAATAAAATCGCAGTATCGAATCGCAATAAATACAGAATCGGGAGAATCGCAAGAATCGCAATACATATCATATTGGCACCCAAGTGGCGTGATAATATCGTATCATGAGTCCCTGGCCAGACCTACTGATGTACTGTACTGAACATATCTACTAGACTGTACTATACTGGACTGTACTGAACTCTACTCTACTGCGCTGTACGTGATGCCCAAACTTGTGAAACATAGACGTTTATGATTGTTTCAGACCAACCAAATGTGGTCTTGTTGTGGTGGAGTTCATTACATATAAACTAATGTGTAGAATAACCCCCCCC
>NC_036838.1:56508271-56517377 GCF_002910315.2 Salvelinus sp. IW2-2015
ATAATTTTACATTTAAGTCATTTAGCAGACGCTCTTATCCAGAGCGACTTACAAATTGGAAAGTTCATACATATTCATCCTGGTCCCCCCGTGGGGAATGAACCCACAACCCTGGCGTTGCAAGCGCCATGCTCTACCAACTGAGCCACACGGGAATAATAATATATACACTACTGTTCAAAAGTTTGGGGTCACTTAGAAAGGCTCTTGTTTTTGAAAGAAAAGCCATTTTTTTTGTCCATTAAAATAACATCAAATTGATCAGAAATACAGTGTAGACATTGTAAATGTTGTAAATGACTATTGTAGCTGGAAACATCCGATTTGTTATGGAATATCTACATAGGTGTACATAGGCCCATTATCAGATACCATCACTCCTGTGTTCCAATGGCACGTTGTGTTAGCTAATCCAAGTTTATCATTTAAAAAGTTTAGTTTGAGAAACAGACACCTCACAAGTCCTTAACTGGCAGCTTCATTAATTAGTACCCGCAAAACACCAGTCTCAATGTCAACAGTGAAGAGGCGACTCTGGGATGCTGGCCTTCTAGGCAGAGTTGCAAAGAAAAAGCCATATCTCAGGCTGGCCTGAGTAAATAAAAATAAAAGATTATGATGGGCAAAAGAACACAGACACTGGACAGAGGAACTCTGCCAAGAAGTCCAGCATCCCGGAGTTGCCTCTTCACTGTTGATGTTGAGACTGGTGTTTCAAATGGATCCAGGCTCTGTCTGTTTCTGACTCAATTATAAGCATCATATAATCTCACACCTTTTACATGAACGCTGACCCATAACATGCCTGAGCAGATCACCTGGAAATAGACAAGTCTTCTCAACAGAGTCCCCCACCTTCTTGATCAGCCCCACTGATAACGGATTTGTTACAGTTACAGAGATGATCTGTGAATGTAAAAGTAACTGTTGTGTGTTAGACCCAGAGAAAAGGCTATGACATGTTTGTATAACCAGTCGAGTGTATCAGCTTCAGGTCAAACTGTAACAATGATATCATCAGGGAAACAGTCCAGAGCTAACTACAATGCTACTGTTGAGACTACTGCTGCTGGTTCACTGTGATACTATCTGCACATTACTGCCATTTGTAGACTACACCTCCCTAGTTGTATTCTTGGCTGTCTTGTAGTTGCACTGTCAGCATTACGAGGGGCCCGGAGAGACACGTTTGTGTGTGGGTTTGTGTATCAAACTCCTCCTTTAATATATCTCAGCAATAGTTGATTTTTGAACTTTATCTTTGACCTTTATTTGTATAATAACGGGAGTGGTTCTTGCCAGTCAGGAATTACATTTTGGAAATGAGCACCAGTTCTTTTTTTTCTCTCTCTCTCTGTTTTACTGGCTGCCCCTGCTGACATCATGTGGCCATTTTAGGACTGGCCTACGTGCTCTTATTACAGAGATATAAACATACTTTCTGGTCAATTACAGCAAAAGGTAACTTAGTCAGAGGGGATAAACATAACAACCTTTCTCTGTAAGTGAGAGAGAGAGAGAGAGAGAGAGAGAGAGAGAGAGAGAGAGAGAGAGAGAGAGAGAGAGAGAGAGAGAGAGAGAGAGAGAGTGTGTGTGTGTGTGTGTGTGTTTTTGTGTGTGTGTCTGTGAGAGAGAGAGAGAGAGAGAGAGAGAGAGAGAGAGAGAGAGAGAGAGAGAGAGAGAGATTCATCTTTGTACGTTACACCCCTGCATTGCAGTGCTGCCTGCAGGATCTGCAAAGGATGCAGTGCCCATCCTCTTTGCCGTCACAGCGGAGGGAAGTGAAACGTGGTCCAAATAATATTGACTACTAGAAGCCCCCTGCATGCAACTCAGCACAAACACACATTAACACTACGGCCGGGGTTTACTTTCTCTCTCTTTGACTTGGCTTGGTTGTTATCATGTCCTAGCTTAGCAGTCCCCACGGCTGAACTGAACCACTCATGTGGATCTGGGTCCAGGTTGAGAGAGTTTCTCTCACAGATAGATGCACTGGGGTTGATTTGGTTTTGAGGTGCAGGAGGGGAGGGGGGCAGGGGGACAAGGGGAGGGAGGGGGTGCGGGAATCCCATACGGCAGAAGGGGGGAACAGGAACCCTCAGGGATCAATAATTCAGGAGCTCCAGACCACTGTTATGTTTTCTATGCACTATGACCTTGCAGAATGGCTCGTCAAACGGCACCATCATACTAGAGCTGCTGGATCGATACAGTTGGAACGAGGACTGGTCGAATCTGGTTTGTCGCCACTGTCTGTATGTACTGTAGTACCATCTAACACTGTATTCACAACTCCACCCTGACTTCATCTTAAAGGCCTACTGCAATATTTGTTTGATGTTGATGGGTAACAGCATGTGAGTCTTAATTAGGTTAATTAATATCATGGGGTTAATGTATTCTTTGAACATTCGAAGAAGAATCTGCTCCAAAGTATTGCATTCATCAATAGCTTATGTGCCTTCTTTAGCAACTGTGTTTGCAACTTTCCAAAGAAGATACTAACCCACCTACTACCATGTACCGGATCATGTGTGCTGTAAAATCTTCATGAGTCAAGATGGAGCTGCCCTCTTCTTTATGAGCAAGGTTCTTTCTATTGGTCCAGGTTTGATTTACGGAACATACAGTCGAGAAATATGGGTCTGTTTGAACACAGTATCATCATCAATCCACCACACACTTTAGACAAGTGACACCTAAAAACCCCTCTGGTCAGCCATATCTCTTCACTTGGGCTGGTGTTGTTCTGTCGTCTGTGAGTTGCACATGTTAATCAAGGTCATGTTAAATTGGTCCACATAAAAAAAAAAAAAAAGCTTTTTCTAACGGATTGTGAAAACTAAGTCTTCACATGGGGATTCAACGCTTGCAGTGCTGGAACGATGTGATAGAACATGTTGTTAGATAGAGCTATCCCGAGTTGATGATATGTTGGGAGTATTCTAATGAGCTTTTGTGAAAATCACTTGCATTTAATTGTATTATTTCCTCCTGTTAACACAAAGACAATTATGTTTGACTTTTTATTAGAATAATTGATATTCAAAGTAGTTTCCAAAAACTAGTCTTTTGGGAGTGTTTTTCTGGTTCAATAAAAATGCACTTTGAAAAATGGAGCTAAGACCCAGTTCTTAGATAATTCTTTGTAGTCCTCAGAAAACCCAGTTTGGTATAGATAGTTCAACTGTAATCATCTGATATTTTCTCTAGGATAAACACTGACAAAATATAGGCCTAGTTAATGTCCTGTAATCTTTTCAATGAGCATAGAGCACTAACGTTACATTAAGACTTTGGGAAGATTGGTCTCATATTTCAATAAACTGATTTCCACAGCCGCACGTTTCATTTCCATCAATTAGTGTATTAATGAGATAGATGACAGTAGCACATTTACATGTGCGTCACAACCTGCTATAGCCTACAGTACCAGTCAAACGTTTGGACACAACTACTCATTCCAGAGTTTTTCTTAATTTTTTACTATTTTATACATTGTAGAATAATAGTGATGACACCCATACTATGAAATTACACATATGGAATCATGTAGTAACCAAAACAGTGTTAAACAAATCAAAGTACAGTATATTTTAGATTTTAGATTCTTCAAAGTAGCAACCCTTTGCTTGATGACGGCTTTGCACACTCTTGGCATTCTCTCAACCAGCTTCACCTGGAATTATTTTCCAACAGTCTTGAAGGAGTTCCCACATATGCTGAGCACTTGTTGGCTGCTTTTCCTTCACTCTGCAGTCCAATTCATCCCAAACCATCTCTATTGGGTTGAGGTCGGGTGATTGTGGAGGCCAGGTCATCTGATGCAGCACTCCATCCCTCTCCTTCTTGGTCAAATAGCCCTCATAGCCCTCCAGCCTGGAGATGTGTTGGGTCATGGTCCTGTTGAAAACAAATTATAGTTCCACCAAACGTAAATCAGATGGGATGGCGTATCGCTGCAGAAGGTAGCCATGCTGTGGTAGCCATGCTGGTTAAGAGTAACTTAAATTTGAAATAAATCACAGACAGTGTCACCACCAAAGCACCACCACACCATCACACCTCCTCCTCCATGCTTCACATTGGGAACCACACATGCAGAGATCATCCATTCAGCTAGTCTGCATCTCACAAAGACATGGCGGTTGGAATCAAAGATCTCAAACCAAAGGACAGATTTCCACCGGTTTAATGTCCATTGCTCGTGTTTCTTGGCCCAAGCAAGCCTCATCTTCTTTTTGGTGTCCTTTAGTAGTGGTTTCTTTGCAGCAATTTGACCACAAATGCCTGATTCACGCAGTCTCCTCTAAACAGTTGAGATGTGTCTGTTACTTGAACTCTGTGAAGCATTTATTTGGGCTGCACTCTGAGGTGCAGTTAACTCAAATGAACTTATTCTCTGCAGCAGAGGTAACTCTGGGTCTTCCTTTCCGGTATGGCAGGTAGCCTAGTGGTTAGAGTTTTGGGCCAGTAACTGAAAGGTTACTGGATTGAATCCCAGAGCTGACAATGTAAAAATCTGTTGTTGCTCCTGTTTCCCAGGCTCTGAAGACATGGATGTCGATTAAGGCCGCCCCCCGCACCTATCTGATTCAGAGTGGTTGGGTTAAATGCGGAAGACACGTTTCAGTTGTACAACTGACTAGGTACCTTTTCTGTGGCGTTCCTCATCATAGCTCTTCATGGTTTTTGCGACTGCACTTGAAGAAACATTCAAAGTTCTTGACATTTTCCGAATTGACTGACCTTCATGTCTTAACGTAATGATTGCTTATTTGAACTGTTCTTGCCATAATTTGGATGGTCTTTTACCAAATAGGGCTATCTTCTGTATACCACCCCTACCTTGTCACAACACAACTGATTGGCTCAAACGCATTAAGAAGGAAAGAAATTCCACAAATTAACTTTTAACAAGGCATACCTGTTATTAATTTAAATGCATTCCAGGTGACTACCTCATGAAGCTGGTTGAGAGAATGTCAAGAGTGTGCAAAGCTGTCATCAACACAAAGTGTGGCTACTTATAAAATATGTTTTGATTTGTTTAACAATTTTTGGTTACTACGGTATTCCGTATGTGTTACTTCATAGTTTTGATGTCTTCACTATTATTCTACAATGTAGAAAATAATGAAAAATCTAGAAAAACCCTTGAATGAGTAGGTATGTCCAAACCTTTTACTGGTAATGTATATAGGCCAGATACAGCATGGGGCTGGATGTGGGCTATGTTATTGTCAGAGATAATAACCCTGGGAGAGAGAGGTCACTACCAGACAAGGTAATCAATTCCAGCCTACAACACGGTATCCCTTTCACCTGACATAACAGGACATTCCTGTCACATGATTTGTGTACAGTACAAGCATCGTTTGTTTGTCATTACTAATACTCAGTCAATGAAAACATGATCTGTACCTCTGGGCAACTTCCACCCAGACACTGGCTGCTGTCCGATTTCTTGCCCGCCTCCCCAAAGTATGTGCTTGTCCACTCCATCTCATAGATGTAAAAGACATAAAATGGTGTTAAGGGAACTCCTGCTAACCCATTGTTACACAAATCAAATTCTTTAACATCCATGAGGGGGGAGTGAGTAAGTGGGTAGGGAGTGAGGGGGTATTAAGGAAGGTTTAGTGCAGTGGTATTCAAAGTCGGGGGAACTGCAGTGGGGTCGCCCCAAAAATGTATATATATATAGATATATCTCGTACAATAATCTGCACACTTCAACCCCCCCCCCCCCCCCAAAAAAAAATATATATTTAGATTATATATAATAATACAGATTATTGTACGAGACAATATACAAATATTTTTGGTAAAGATAATTTGAAAAATAAAACTTCATTTAGTAAATATATTTATTGGTTTCTTTTCAACATAAGAGATGAAAATGTAATGAATTAAAGGTTATTTGTTCATATAAAAATCTACATTTACCGATAAGGCGTTGTCTTCCAATTTGGGGTGGCGTGGGATTGCGAAATCTACAACAGAAAACAGAAAACAATGGGGTCCCCTCTGAAAAAGTTTTAATACCACTGGTTTAGGGAATATTGACATAGCACAACATAAAGTCTTACTTATTCCAGCCGAGGGCATAACCGGACCATGCACAGTGAGCTTTGAGTTCAGTACTGCCCCCCTCTGTGCAAAGGGAGTCATAACATCCTGAAACATGGCAGAGACAGAGCCCCTGCTGGGCCGGCCTGGCTGCCACCAGCTGTTCACTTCCACACAAACACATGGATGAGGCATTCCCTCTGGAGGTGTCTGGGTGAGTTCTGGAGATGGATGAGGCATTCCCTCTGGAGGTGGCTATGGGGAGATGGGTGAAGATGGATGAGGATATCCTCTAGGTGGCTAGGGAGTTCTGGAGATGGATGAGTATTCCCTCTGGAGGTGTCTGGGAGAGTTCTGGAGATGGATGAAGCATTCCCTCTGGAGGTGTCTGGGAGATTTCTGGAGATGGATGAGATATCCTCTGGAGGTTGTCCTGGGAGATTCTGGAGATGGATGAGGTATGTCCCTCTGGAGATTGCTGGGTGAGTTCTGGAGATGGATGAGGTATTCCCTCTGGAGGTGTCTGGGTGAGTTCTGGAGATGGATGAGGCATTCCCTCTGGCGGTGGCTGGGGGAGTTCTGGAGATGGATGAGGTATTCCCTCTGGAGATGGCTGGGTGAGTTCTGGAGATGGATGAGGTATTCCCTCTGAGGTGTCTGGGTGAGTTCTGGAAGATGATGAAGCATTCCCTCTGGAGGTGTCTGGTGAGTTCTGGAGATGGACGAGGCATCCCTCTGGAGGTGTCTGGGTGAGTTCTGGAGATGGATGAGGCATCCTCTGGAGGTGGGGGGAGTTCTGGAGGTGGATGAGGTATTCCTCTGGAGGTGTCTGGGTGAGTTCTGGAGATGGATGAGGCATTCCCCTCTGGAGGTGGCTGGGGGAGTTCTGAGGTGGATGAGGTATTCCCTCTGGAGGTGGCTAGGGGAGTTCTGGAGATGGATGAGGCATTCCCTCTGGAGGTGGCTAGGGGAGTTATAGAGATGGATGAGGCATTCCCTCTGGAGGTGGCTAGGGAGATCTGAAGATGGATGAGGTATTCCCTCTGGAGGTGGCTAGGGGAGTTCTGGAGATGGATGAGGTATGTCCCTTCTGGAGGTGTCTGGGAGAGTTCTGGAGTGGATGAAGCATTCCCTCTGAGGTGTCTGGGAGAGTTCTGGAGATGGATGAGAGTATTCCCTCTGGAGGTGTCTGGGAGAGTTTCTGGGATGGATGAAGCATTCCTCTGGAGGTGTCGGGAGAGTTCTGGAGACGTGGATAGCGTATTCCCTCTTGTGATGGTGTCTGGCGGAAGTTCTGGAGATGGATGAGGTATTCCCTCTGGAGGTGTCTGGGAGAGTTCTGGAGATGGATGAGGTATTCCCTCTGGAGGTGGCTGGGAGAGTTCTGGAGATGGATGAGGTATTCCCTCTGGAGATGTCTGGGAGAGTTCTGGAGATGGATGAGGTATTCCCTCTGGAGGTGGCTGGGAGAGTTCTGGAGATGGATGAGGTATTCCCTCTGGAGGTGGCTGGGAGAGTTCTGGAGATGAGCAGAAATAGTACTTTTCCACTAAAGTCCGTACTGGAATGCTGATGGAGGATTTGGCTCAAACTAGAGGGGTTGGGAGGACAGGAACATGGCAGCTAGTTAGAAGACAAACCGGTCAGTTTCATTCAAGGGAGAACATTATTATTTCAGTTTTTTTTAATGTCACCAATTTGTTCTGCAAATGAAAGGATACCATATGGCGGAAGGGTGATTTCTGCTAGAGTTAAACAGATGAATGGATGGGGTATGCAAAACTGCCTTTTCTTACAAACCAAAACATACAGGTCACAACATGTTATTCACCAGTAGATTAAGCACAATCTTGACTCTGTAGGGCATACTAACACAACATACTTGGAAGGCTAACTTCATACTGTAGAGCAGACTAACTCCATACTATATGGAAGGCTAACTCCACATAATGTAGAGCAGACTAGAGCAGACAAAGCCAAAACTATAGAGCAGACTAACTCCATACTGTAGAGCAGAATAACTCCATACTGTAGAGCAGACTAACTCCATACTGTAGAGCAGACTAACTCCATACTGTAGAGCAGACTAACTCCTTACTGTAGAGCAGACTAATTCCATACTGAAGCAGACTAACTCTTACTGTAGAGCAGACTAATTCCATACTGTAAGAGCAGACTAATTCCATACTGTAGAGCAGACTAATCCTATGTAGCAGACTAATTACTGACTGTAGAGCAGACTAACTCCATACTTAGAGCAGACTATTCCATACTGTAGAGCAGACTAATTCCATACTGTAGAGCAGAGACTAATCTCATACTGTAGAGCAGACTAACCATACTAAGAGCAGCTAACTCCTTACTGTAGAGCGAACTAATTCCATACTGTAAGAGCAGACTAACTCCATACTATAGAGAGACTAACTCCATACTGTAGAGCAGACTAATTCCATACTGTAGAGCAGACTAACTCCATACTATAGAGCAGACTAATTCCATACTGTAGAGCAGACTAACTCATACTGTAGAGCAGACTAACTCCTTACTGTAGAGCAGACTAACTATACTGTAGAGCAGACTAATTCTACTGTAGAGCAGACTAACTCCATACTGTAAGTAGAGCAGACTAACTCCATACTGTAGAGCAGATAATTCCATACTGTAGAGCAGACTAACTCCATCTGTAAGCAGACTAACCATACTGTAGAGCAGACTAACTCCATACTATAGAGCAGACTAATTCCATCTGTAGAGCAGACTAACTCCTACTGTAGAGCAGACTAACTCCATACTGTAGAGCAGACTAATTCCATACTGTTAGAGCAGACTAACTCCATAACTGTAAGAGCAGACTAACTCCATACTGTAGAGCAGACTAATCTCATACTGTAGAGCAGACTAACTCCTTACTGTAGAGCAGACTACTCCATACTGAGTAGAGAGACTAACTCCATACTTAGAGCAGACTAACTCCTACTGTAGAGCAGACTAACTCCATACTATAGAGCAGACTAATTCCATACTGTAGAGG
>NC_036838.1:56522558-56560152 GCF_002910315.2 Salvelinus sp. IW2-2015
CTGTAGAGCAGACAACTCCATACTATAGAGCAGACTAACTCCATACTGTAGAGCAGACTAACTCCTTACTGTAGAGGAGACTAATTCCATACTGTAGAGCAGACTAACTCCTTACTGTAGAGCAGACTAATTCCATACTGTAGAGCAGACTAACTCCTTACTGTAGAGCAGACTAATTCCATACTGTAGAGCAGACTAACCCTTAATGTAGAGCAGACTAATTCCATACTGTAGAGCAGACAACTCCATACTATAGAGCAGACTAACTCCATACTGTAGAGCAGACTAACCCTTACTGTAGAGCAGACTAATTCCATACTGTAGAGCAGACTAACTCCTTACTGAGGAGCAGACTAATTCCATACTGTAGAGCCGACTAACTCCTTACTGTAGAGCAGACTAATTCCATACTGTAGAGCAGACTAACTCCTTACTGTAGAGGCAGACTAAACTACTTAATGTAGAGCAGACTAACTCCTTACTGTAGAGCAGACTAATTCCATACTGTAGAGCAGACTAACTCCATACTATAGAGCAGACTAACTCCATACTATAGAGCAGACTAATTCCATACTGTAGAGCAGACTAACTCCATACTATAGAGCAGACTAATTCCATACTGTAGAGCAGACTAACTCCTACTGTAGAGCAGACTAACTACTTAATGTAGAGCAGACTAACTCCTTACTGTAGAGCAGACTAATTCCATACTGTAGAGCAGACTAACTCCTTACTGTAGAGCAGACTAACTCCATACTGTAGAGCAGACTAACTCCATACTATAGAGCAGACTAACTACTTAATGTAGAGCAGACTAACTCCTTACTGTAGAGCAGACTAATTCCATACTGTAGAGCAGACTAACTCCATACTATAGAGCAGACTAACTCCATACTATAGAGCAGACTAAACTCCCATACTATAGAGCAGACTAACTCCATACTGTAGAGCGACTAACTCCATACTATAGAGCAGACTAATTCCATACTGTAGAGCAGACTAACTCCATACTGTATAGCAGACTAATTCCATACTGTAGAGCAGACTAACTCCATACTGTAGAGCAGACTTAACTCCATACTGTAAGAGCAGACTAACTCCATACTTAGAGCAGACTAACTCCATACTGTAGAGCAGACTAATTCCATACTGTAGAGCAGACTAACTCCATACTGTAGAGCAGACTAACTCCATACTGTAGAGCAGACTAACTCCAGTCTCTAGGGCAGACTAACTGCTATCCGTATCATGTACTGTGGAGCAATAACCTCAAGTTGCAACTTGAGAGTTCAGAGTTTAAATGAAATGTTTACAAAATCCTTTTCTTTGCAGCTATATGAAACATGATTTCATGCTGGATCAATAACATAGTAGCTCTATGATCTTGTTATTTTCTATTGTAATTTAGTAATGAATCGTGACATATAATCAAATCATCTTTGTATCCGAATCAAAACAGGTCAAATGGATAATTTAGTCTGTCCATTATTACATCTATTGTGTGAATTGTAACAGGGTAACTGTCATGATTCCACCAAGGCCTTATCCTTGTTACATCCTGTTGTCACCTTTCAAATCCTCCCATGTAAGATATCTGTTGTGAGGAGGACATGTTCACCAGGAGCCATATGTCAAGCATCTCAGAGTAGGGGTGCTGATCTAGGATCAGGTCTTCCCTGTCCATGCAATCTGTGGCGGCAGGTAGCCTAGTGGTTAGAGCATTGGACTAGTAACAGAAAGGTTGCCAGATCAAATCCCCGAGCAGAAATCTGGCATTCTGCCCCTAAACAAGGCAGTTAACCCACTGTTCCTAGGCCGTCATTGAAAATAAGAATTTGTTCTTAAATGACTTGCCTAGTTAAAAAAAGATAAAATCTTATTTATTGTGATCTATAAGGCCAAACTGATCCGAAATCAGCACACCTATTCTGAGATGCTGATCCCTCTCAACTAAACCTGCATTCTGTCTCCTGCATTTTGAAGGGGTTTCTTGGCTGATAAGGATTGATTGTAGACTCTTCATATGGCATATCAAACATTACTATGATGGAAGACTGAATGTTTATACATGGTTGTTTGCTGAAGAGGAGAAATTGGTATACTCAGTACAGTGAATGTTATGACCCTTTTAACTTCAGTGTAAATAGTTTACCTCTCCATTTTCTCTCTTTCCCTCTATCCTCACACCTATATCCCTCCCTCTTCCCTCTTCCCTCTCTCTCTCTTTCTCCTCTTCTCCTCTTGTTTCTTTCTCTCTCATTCCATGCCTATCTTTCCGTCCCTCTTCCATCCCTCTTTCATACCAGTGAATCAGTGAGCCATTCCAACCCCTAAGAACAGAGAACAGGGGGGTTTAAATATTGATAATTTACGATGGCTTTCAGATGCTAGACTGATGCACAGCATACTGCATTCAGCAGTGTGAGCAGCATCGCAAATGAGGATGGAGAGAGTAAGAGAGAGACAATTGGAGAGTGTGTGTATGTTGAGGGAGAGACGGTGAGGGAGGAGGTAATTGAGAGAGTGTGTGTATATTGAGGGAGAGACAGTGAGGGAGGAGAGAATTGAGAGAGGGAGGTGTGTGATTGAGGATGGGAAAGGCGGGAGACGGTTTGTACAGGAGAGATAGCGAGAGAGAGAGAGCGAGAGAGAGAGAGAGAGAACTGCCCTGCTCTGCTGCAGTGGAGAGAAGTGAGGGGAAAGACTGCAGTCTCTGCTTATGGGAGAAATCAGTAGATATTACCACGGCACGGAAACGTTAGCCCTACGAGCCTGATTATTGGATGGGTCACCCAGCCAGTGGGAACATCACATTAGACTGGTAATACCTTCTACCTCACTCTCATTTCCTCCCTGGAAATGGTAATCAGCGGGTAATATAGACATGCAGGTCATCTAAGGACAACTTTAATACTGATTTTGTTTTTATTATACAGAGTGTCAAATGATTGTCAAATGATTTTTCTGTCGTTTGAAGATTTGAACTATGAATGTGCAAATCATTAGACAATTTGAGGGGTTTGTATTGGGTTTGTATGGTGTGTTTCTGGGGCTTTCGGTTTGTGACTAGTTAAGTGGAGCTGTCCAGTGTTGAACTGCATAAATATAGACACTGGTGTCTAAGTGCTAAGAGTACCTGCAGCGTTGGGGTACAGTTCGTACTACTGCTATGAATAGGATGGATAGCTTTCTTTTCTTGTCTCTGTCGCCTTACAGTCGCTATACAAGTTGAGAATTAGACAAAGGCTATTATGCTATGATTGAATATAGCCTGTTGCTGTTACGACTGTTATTATAAGTCGTGATGTATGTCAATTTGTTTGGCAGGAATCATTTTAATTGTCATTTGTCATATAATTATCCTTATCTGTTAAGATTGGTATATATCGATGAATGAGAGCGAGGACAGAGTAAGCAGTTATGTCTATACTAGCCATTTTCATTCTGTCTGTGACATCAAACAATTAGTCATTTGATTTGTCTGATCCCAAACTCCATTGGCTAGCATGGCCTCAGGCAGGCTGTAAGGTATCAGTCAGAAGCAATTCAGCTGGATCTCATTTGCTCGGCAACAACTAGTTTCTCTGCTGTAACGTTTCATAAGGAGTCTGGAATTGAACACATGTCTTGTGGAGTGGGATAGCATATAGCCTTTAGCTGTTTAAGGTTTTTTGAACACTTAAAAAAATGCACCTGTTGGAGATGCAAAGCGTGTTGATTTGTGGCCTCTAGGTCAATGAAGATGAGGTTTCATTACGAAGACACGTTATAGAGCAGCGCACTACACAGCCGACAATGCAGCACTTGCGTAGGTTGCATTCACGGTAAAAGCTGCACATGTTGGCTCAATCATAAATGACCTGTCCGCGCTATAATGCGCCTTGCATTGAATCACAGCCACATACAAGTTATGAACTTCGCTGACAGAATACTGTTTTACTGTTGCTGCTGACCCATGTCTTGATCATGTCACTGTCTGTTGCGACTTTAGACAATGCCTTTCCTACATACAGTATATCATTGCCTTAATACTTGGTATCTTAGGTAGACAACTGTACAGTTTACAAAAGTTTCTGAAAACATAAATATGCCAACTGCATGTAAACACCTCTTTACATCTACAACAAAATACTGTTGGTTTGGCAAGGTAACATTCTTCTTTGATGGTAAAATCTATACAAAATAGAGTGTATGTGGTGATAGGGCTGGGTGATCTAGAGCGAAATAGAGTGCCCGTGGTGATCTGGCTGGCTGATCACGAGCAAAATAGAGTGCACGTGGTGATCTGGCTGGCTGATTCTAAAGTCAGTAAAGATCCGTTGTAGACCTGCGTGTGTCGGTCTGTCTCCAGTGAGGACACATGTAATCGGGGTTAAGCTCTACGTTTGCCTGCCATGTATCCCAATTCTGTCCAATTGTCTTGCTTGCTCATTTAGATGGGCATTAGAAACTGCTTGTCAACTAAACTGAGACAGATCGTTTTTGTCATCCAGCCCTTTTAGAGGGAATGAAAAACCTCTGGGAAGCTTTTTGCATTGGAGAGCCTCTCACATACAGACGCATAGACACACACACACACACAGGCACACACACACACAGGCTCACACACACACAGGCTCACACACACACCACACACACACACACACACACACACACACAACACACACACACACCACACACACCACACACACACACACAACACACCCACACACACACACACACACACACACACACACACACACACACACACACACACACCACTATTGATGTCACTTGTTAAATCCAACTTCAGTCAGTGTAGATAAAGGGGAGGAAACAGGTTCAAGAATGATTTTCAAGCCTTGAGACAATTGAGACATGGATTGTGTATGTGTGCCATTCAGAAGGTGAATGGGCAAGACAAAAGATTGAAGTGCATTTGAACAGGGTATGGTAGTAGGTGCCAGGCGGACCAGTTTGTGTCAACTGCAACCCTGCTGGGTTTTTCGCATTCAATAGTTTCCACTGTATCAAGAATGATCCACACCCAAAGGACATCCAGCCAACTTGACAACTGTGGGAAGCTTTGAAGTCAACATGGACCAGCATCCCTGTGGAACGCTTTCAACACCTTGTAGAGTCCATGCCCGACGAACTGAGGCTGTTCTGGGGCAACAGGGGTGCAACTCAATGTTAGGAAGGTGGTCTTAATGTTCTGTGCACTCAGTGTGTTACAATAAGCATATCTTCAATCACAATATATCCAGTTTCTATCCCTTTCAATAGTTGACATAGCAATACTCCTTCACTGTTTGTGATAGTATTGTATACAACATCGAGCAATAATGGTATTTTTGTATCAGCTACTTCTCCAAAGAGTTTTTGTATCATCAGGAGATGATAGGGTTGGTCTATTACCAGACCAATAGGATTGTAGATTTCAGGAGAGATGATAGGGTTGATCTATTACCAGACCAATAGGATTGTAGATGTCAAGAGATGATAGGGTTGATCTATTACCAGACCAATAGGATTGTAGATGTCAGGAGAGATGATAGGGTTGATCTATCACCAGACCAATAGGATTGTAGATGTCAGGGAGATGATAGGGTTGATCTATCACCAGACCAATAGGATCGTAGATGTCAGGAGAGATGATAGGGTTGATCTATTACCAGACCAATAGGTTGTAAGATGTCAGGAGAGATGATAGGGTTGATCTATCACCAGACCAATAGGATTGTAGATGTCAGGAGAGATGATAGGGTTGATCTATTACCAGACCAATAGGATTGTAGATGTCAGGAGAGATGATAGGGTTGGTCTATCGCCAGACCAATAGGATTGTAGATGTCAGGAGAGATGATAGGGTTGATCTATTACCAGACCAATAGGACTGTAGATGTCAGGAGAGATGATAGGGTTGGTCTATCACCAGACCAATAGGATTGTAGATGTCAAGAGATGTAGTTGATCTATTGAAAAATAGATTTAATGTCAGAGAGATGATAGGTTGATCTATACCAGACCAAAGGATTGTAGATGTCAGAGAGATGATAGGGTTGATCTATTACCAGACCAATAGGATTGTTCGAGAGGTGATAGGTTGATCTATTCAGACCAATAGGATTGTGATGTCAAGAGATGATAGGTTGATCTTTACCAGACCAATAGGATTTACGTGTCAGGAGAGATGAAGGTTGATCTATTACCAGACCAATAGGATTGTAAATGTCGGAGAGATGATAGGGTTGGTCTATTACCAGACCAATAGGAGTGTAGATGTCAAGAGATGATAGGGTTGATCTATTACCAGACCAATGGATTGTAAGTGTCAGAGAGATGATAGGTTGATCTATTACCAGACCAATAGGATTGTAAATGTCAGGAGAGATGATAGGGTTGGTCTATTACCAGGCCAATAGGATTGTGATGTCAAGAGATGATAGGGTTGATCTATTACCAGACCAATAGGATTGTAAGTGTCAGGAGAGATGATAGGGTTGATCTATTACCAGACCAATAGGATTGTAGATGTCAAGAGATGATAGGGTTAGTCTATCACCAGACCAATAGGATTGTAAATGTCAGGAGAGATGATAGGGTTGGTCTATTACCAGACCAATAGGATTGTAGATGTCAAGAGATGATAGGGTTGATCTATTACCACACCAATAGGATTGTAAATGTCAGGAGAGATGATAGGGTTGGTCTATTACCAGACCAATGGGAGCGTAGATGTCAGGAGAGATGATAGGGTTGCTCTATTACCAGACCAATAGGAGCGTAGATGTCAGGAGAGATGATATGGTTGATCTATTACCAGACCAATAGGATTGTAGATGTCAAGAGATGATAGGGTTGATCTATTACCAGACCAATAGGATTTGTAGATTTCAGGAGAGATGATATGGTTGATCTATTACCAGACCAATAGGATTGTAAGTGTCAGGAGAGATGATAGGGTTGAATCTATTACCAGACCAATAGGATTGTAAATGTCAGGAGAAATGATAGGGTTGGTCTATTACCAGACCAATAGGATTGTAAATGTCAGGAGAGATGATAGGGTTGATCTATTACCAGACCAATAGGATTGTAAATGTCAGGAGAGATGATAGGGTTGGTCTATTACCAGACTAACAGGATTTAGAGACGTCACGTTACTGTGACATGCACATCTACTCTCATCGTCATATGCCATTATTGATTTTGGTGAGTAATAGATTTATAACCAATTCTGGATGTGCAGAATAGGGGAGGATTGTCATTTTCCACCTTAGATATCCTGCCCTGAGAGAAGGATACAATAGGGACAGCAGGGAGGCAGAGCCGGACAATGGCCGTGTGGCAACAAGTAGTTCTTTATTCTATGGGTAGTTGAGTGGGCTGGCTCAAGGTTAGCGGTACGCTTTTCGCACTGTCGTGACATTTCTCAGCCCTGCTTAGTCCTACCCAATCAAATATGAGTATGACTCACAATGAGTATCACCATGATCTGTAAATGTTAATCATATGCTGGTGTCACCCCTGAGACACCAGTGTAGCTAGGAATTCTGGGAAATAAATTGTCAGACTTCAATGTAATTGGGTAACGTTCCCTACTCTTTCCTCCTGTTGCCGCCCCTGAGAGCAACACAGAACTGGCACAGAATGATATGATGCTTGCTGAGGCCTGAGATGAGAATTTATTTGGCCAGCTGTTTGTAGTCTATAGGATTCCCCAGAAGAAGACAGACGTGGGGTTATAGTGTTTCATGCATTCTTATTCTTTATGATTGTGGTTGGTGATTGGTGATTGCGGATTGCAGTCAGATTGATAAACACTCTTATTACCGTAGCCTGCATCTGGGTAGCAGGGCAGTTAATTCAGGAAGTAAACTCAAATTACAGTTCAATAATAAAAATAAATACATGTATTTATTTTCAATCACTTCTCAATTAACTGAAAAGTAAAAGCTTTTTTTTATTTTTTTAGTTAAAACATTTCTGAATTGTACATTTCTAATCACTTCCTGAATTGACTGCCTTCAATTTGAGTTGAGCTAAACCCTGCTGGGTAGATTAGAAAATATATAATTAATTTGCTTCCTGTTATACCATTTTCTATTTCCACAGTGATCTCATCCCTCACTTTAAATATAATTTCTCTGAAAATAATCCCTAATTAGACATGAGAAGCCATTCACTGGTATAGATGATTAGACATGAGAAGCCATTCACTGTTATAGATGATTAGACATGAGAAGCCATTCACTGTTATAGATGATTAGACATGAGAAGGCCATTCACTGTATAGATGATTAGACATGAGAAGCCATTCACTGTTATAGATGATTAGACATGAGAAGCCATTCACTGTTATAGATGATTAGACATGAGAAGCCATCTTCACTGTTATAGATGATAGACATGAGAAGCCATTCACTGTTATAGATGATTAGACATGAGAAGCCATTCACTGTTATAGATGATTAGACATGAGAAGCCATTCACTGTTATAGAATGATTAGACATGAGAAGCCATTCACTGTTATAGATGATTAGACATGAGGAGCCATTCCACTGTTATAGATGATTAGACATGAGAAGCCATTCACTGTTATAGATGATTAGACATGAGAAGCCATTCCACTGTTATAGATGATTAGACATGAGAAGCCATTCACTGTTATAGATGATTAGACATGAGAAGCCATTCACTGTTATAGATGATTAGACATGAGAAGCCATTCACTGTTATAGATGATTAGACATGAGAAGCCATTCACTGTTATAGATGATTAGACATGAGAAGCCATTCACTGTTATAGATGATTAGACATGAGAAGCCATTCACTGTTATAGATGATAGACATGAGAAGCCATCCACTGTTATAGATGATTAGACATGAGAAGCCATTCACTGTTATAGATGATTAGACATGAGAAGCCATTCACTGTTATAGATGTGTAATTATGAGTCAGTACATGATAATGGGAACTCCTGAGAACTTTTTGGGGAGCAATAGGAGGGGCCTATAACAGTTGGTCTAACATGCATCCGAAGGTCATAATTCCCATTCAGCCTCTCCATCTCACCTTCTCACAGGGTGAATTGTTTCAGTACAGTACATTGCTAATCCTATTAGGATTCAAATCAAATGAAATTGTATTTATCACATGGGCCTTACTGTGAAATGCTTACTTACAAGCCCTTAACCAACAATGCAGTTTTAAGAAAATAAGAGTTAATAAAATATTTACTAAATAAACGAAAGTAACGAGACTATATGCGGGGGTACAGGTTAGTCGAGGTAATTTAGGTACTATGTACATATAGGTAGGGGTAAAGTGACTATGCATAGATAATAAACAGTGATTCATTGTCCAGCAGCCTTATGGGTTGGGGGTAGAAGCTGATAAGGAGCTGATCCTTTTGGACCTAGACGCTCCAGTAGAAAGAAGGATGTTTCGGTCACGAGTGCCTCATTTCAATTTGGTGGAGATCATTGTTTCAGAAGAGACATAGCATATTATAATTGATATATTATAATCACCTTAGTCTTTGCCATTCCTTCAGAGGGAACAGATTCCGCATCATAAATGGACAATAGTCCTCTTTGGAACACATTTTGGAAAGGGAGCCTTCGTATTTATTTGGCACGTTTTCCACCTCAAGTGGAAGACGTGTTAACTCCAACCATTCATTTTTATTTCATCCCTAACGGACCGTGATGTAATGCTGTAATGTTGAATATCGGCTTTCTTAAGGGACTGAGGGCCTCATTGACAGAATGTTATTTCATTGACATTCATGTAATATTAACATACTGTGTCTCATTCCTCAAACAAATGAGATTAGCCGTTTCATCCCTGAGTTAAATCCATTTAGGAGTTTATAGTACATTAAGGATGCAGTTCTACCGGCTGGCATTTTTATCCTCAGGGTCTGTGATGTGGACTGATGTCAAGGAGGCCATTTCCATACAAACCACTCCAGCCTTGTCACTGTGCTGCTCTACTGTCTGACACATTGCTAAGGAATTGAGTTGGGTCACATGGTAGAATTGTACCTCCTCCATTTTGTTTCTTTGTGTGCAGAAAACCAATACTCAGCTACTAAATTGTTTCTATTGGAGTGGAGTGCCAGAGAGGACTAATCTAACTTCTGAAGTGAATCTCTAACAGATGCCTGTTTTTAATTCCCTAAACATTGCCATGATAGTGATACATGTATGGCGATAGGTAATGAGTGATGAAATACATGTCTTTTTGATGTGTGTGTGTTTGTGTGTTATACCAAAGGTTACACACTTCATTGCCTGTGCTGCTGGTGATGGCAACTGACCGTCTCTTTGTGTCTCTGTGACTTTCCCAGGGACTGTGTGTGTGGCCTAGTCATTGAGGATGAAGTGGAACTTGTTCAAGAATAAGCCTGAGGCCATGGTGGGTCCAGAGCCCACGGGCACCGGCGCCACTATGACCGCGGCCCCAGCCGTCGCCATCGCCACCACCGTGGCTGAACCCCCAGGCAACGGCACAGTTTCCAAGAACGACATGTTCGAAGAGATCAAGAGCAAGTTCATGAACGAGATCGATAAGATCCCATGTATGTCTTCCCTGGTTAACCAAAATACTTTATTTTTTCCCAACCCTGACTCCTAACTCATGTACTATGCATGGAACAACATTGGAACATAGAATCCTAAATCTGGATGATCTCATAGGAGTGATCTCATAGAAGTACAACCCATATTGAGGTATTTACATAGTAGCGTTTTTTTCCTCGTAACTCCCCTGTGTGTGTTGCAGTGCCCTCCTGGGCCATCATAGCTATCGCTGTGGTGGCCGCCCTCCTCATCCTCACCTGCTGCTTCTGCATCATCAAGAAGTGCTGCTGTAAGAAGAAGAAGAACAAGAAGGGCAAGAAGGGCAAAGATGGCCTCAACATGAAGAACATGAAAGGGGACGAGGTATGGTGCTTCGGGCTCCACATATAAACTCAGTTCGCAGAGTACATGCAGGTCCGACAGACATAACATATATCACACTCAGGATACGTATTTCATTTGAACACAAAACTCATAAAACTCATATGAATATGAACACAAAACTCACATGAATATCAGTACGTTAAGTTATTTATTTTTAGATGATGAACGTAGACAAAGAGGACTAGGAATTAATCTCGGGATAGCTGACAGAGGGCGTCTATAATTATTAGCCTACTAAGCCACAGACTCCATTCCTCCATAACAATATGGTTGCCAGTTTTATTTACTGTGCAACAATTTATTTTGTTTGAGGAACTTGGGAAAGTTTTGGTCAATATGTAAAGATGGAAGATCTTAATTTGACCACAGTAAAATACACTACCTGACCAAACGTATGTGGACACCTGCTAGTTGAAAATCTCATTCCAAAATGACGGGCATTAATATGGAGTTGGTCCCCCCCTCTGCTGCTATAACAAATTCCACTCTTCTGGGAAGGCTTTCCACTAGATGTTGAAACATTGCTGCGGGGACTTGCTTCCATTCAGCCACAAGAGTATTAGTGAGGCCTGGCTTGCAGTTGGCATTCCAATTCATCCCAAAGGGGTTCATTGGGATTGAGGTCAGGGCTCTGTGCAGGCCAGTCGAGTTCTTCCACACCGATATCGACAAACCACTTCTGTATGGACCTTGCTTTGTGCACGGGGGCATTGTCATGCTGAAACAGGAAAGGGCCTTCCCCAAACTATTGCCACAAAGTTGGAAGAACAGAATCGTCTAACATGTGATTGTATGCTGTAGCGTTAAGATTTCACTTCCCTGGAACTAAGGAGCCTGAACCATGAACAACAGCCCCAAACCATTATTCGTCCTCCACAAAACTTTACAGTTGACACTATGCATTCAGGCAGGTAGCGTTCTCCTGGAATCGGCCAAACCCAGATTCGTCCGTCGGACTGCCAGATGGTGAAGCGTGATTCATCAAGTGTAATCAAATTCAAATAAGATTGTATTTGTCACATGTGCCGAATACAACAGGTGCAAACCTTACCGTGAAATGCTCAGTTAGAAGCACTTAACCAACAATACAGTTTAAAGAAAATAGAGTTACTAAATAAACTAAAGGAAAACATTTTAAAAGGAAAAAAGTTAGACAATAAAATAACAATAACGAGGCTATATACAGGGGGTACTGATACCGAGTCAATGMGRGGTGGTACAGGTTAGTCGAGGTAATTTGTACATGTAGGTAGGGGTAAAGTGACTATGCATAGATAATAAACAGTGAGTAGCAGCAGTGTAAAAACTAAGGGGGGGGGGGGGGGGGGCGATACAAATATAGTCCATTTGATTGACTGTTCAGCAGTCTTATGGCTTGTCGGTAGAAGCTGTTAAGGAGCCTTTTGGACCAAGACTTGGCACTGGATTTTAAACACCTGTAAGTAACGGGTGTGGCTGAAATAGCCAAATCCAATCATTTGAAGGGATGTCCACATACTTTTGTACGTATATACTGTAATTGCAGCAACAGAATTTGAATGTTTATTCCATAATGGTGCGTGATCAGTGGTTGGACTATTAGCTGGCCAAAAGTAGGCTACATCAAGAGTGCAATACTGTTAATATAACCGTGTGTTAGTGTGGGTTTTCTGTGAATTTATGTAAATCACAAAACTACTCTGAATTTCCTGCGGTGCAGGAAAATTCTCAGCAGCAAAAGAGTGAACAAATTAAGAACTGATATCTGTACATAGATTTGACCAACAACACATGCTCTTTATGCATCCCTTGGTGTATCAGTAACAACCTCTGATCTTTCATTGGCAGCACTTAGACCAGACTTAGGGAGACAAGTCGATAGCCTCCTATCCTCTCTGTTCTCTTGATGTGGTTGTTGTTGTCGTTTTAAAATGTGTGCTGTACTTCATTGTGACATACGGTGAAAATTACACATTTGTTATGGGAAAGGACCAGGGATGGTTTGGGTAATGGGTAGAGAAGGTAATGAAGCCCTGTCTTTTGTGGCATTCCAATTAACGGATGACTGCTAGGGTAAGCTGCCCTCCGTGCTTAAGGATAATAGACATGATACCCATGGATCAGAGGAGCCATATCTCAGACTAAGCAGAATAAACAGGGGAGGACTGTGAAAAGTGCTCCTGCTTAATTCCAGGCTGAATGTGTCCAATATCATTAACAGGGCCCCATTCACCAGTAACAGTTATTAAAACAATTAATTGTTTCCACATGGTGAAAGATGGTCCTGGAAGTAGGACGTTTACATTTTTATTATTTTTTAACGAACAGACAATCACTGTGTCATTTTTCATCGTCCTAGTGTTGCCGGTGGTGTTGTTTGTTTTCTGGTGTGTCGTAAGTTCAAACCTCTTCCTCTCTCTGCTCTCCTCTTCTTCACTTTGTCTCTTATGTGTGCATCGTGTTTCTTGACTGTGATGGACCCCTGATCTACGGTAGGTGGAAGGATCGCGGTGATGCTCTCTGGCCCATGGGCAGATGATGATGATGATGAGGGGGGGTTTCATGGAATGAAAATCGTAGCGCCTTTGCTTTTCTATCATGTTTTGTACTTATGTTTTGAGAATTTAAATGAGAACGCTATGGTCTGCTCCATAAAACCCTGAGAGAAAAATAAATAAATATTGAAATAACCTATCGCCCATTATGTGACAGTGTGATGCCAAACTCACCCCAATATGAAACTTATTGGGCATAGTTTAAACGCAACCCACAAATAACACTATTAATATATGCATGTGAAAAAGGGCATGGTTGGTTGTTTGTGGGACATGATGATGACAATGATAACCGCATGACCAATCAATCAATATTTTTCATCTGCACCCCAATTACTTTGTCACTCAATGAAGAGTGAAAACGAGAATAAAAAAATAAAGCACAGGTTTGCAGATGAAATAGTCACGGAAACTTGAACATGTCAGAAATAGGGGTTACCATAACTGGCTGTTATCTAACTGAAATACTGCTTCTACATTATGCAAATAGCTGGCTATACCCTTTAATCCTGTAGCTACCATTTGGCTGGGAAAAATGGTGACCTGACTTGAGAGGAACATTCCTTGGTGACACATTAATGGAATAAATAGAAAGCAAGTAAGATTATACAGGCCCTGCTTTTGAAGGATCAGTTAACTAGTTCCTTGGGAATATGGGGTAAGATGTAAAAGACAGGGTAAAACAATTGTGTCACCAAAGGACATTTTGAATTCAAGTCATTAACTAGAAAACATCATACCTGAGTCCCTAGTTACATTAGAGACAGGATGGTATTCCACTATGCCACCAGGTGAGAAGCAGGTAAGCGGGAGCAAGGCAACGCAACAAACCCTGGTGCTACGCAATGCAAGGCAATGCAACGCAACAAACTCTGGTGCTACAGTACGCAGCGCAACGCAATGCAACACAACACAAGCCTCCTGAACGACCACTGTCTGTCTGTGGCATGCTGTCTGTGGTGGGTGGGGCTCCCGCCATCTGCCTCCTACACATAACCCCTGACCCCGCAACTCTGAACCCTGTGTCCTGTGTTCTACCACTGCAGAAACAGGACGATGACGACGATGAAGGCGAGACAGGCCTCACGGAGGAGGAGAAAGAGGAGGAAGAGAAAGAGGAGGAGAAACTTGGCAAGCTGCAGTACTCGCTGGACTATGACTTCCAAGACAGTAAGGTCAGTGACAAGACAGTAAGGTCAGTGACAAGACAGTAAGGTCAGTGACAAGACAGTAAGGTCAGTGACAAGACAGTAAGGTCAGTGACAAGACAGTAAGGTCAGTGACAAGACAGTAAGGTCAGTGACAAGACAGTAAGGTCAGTGACAAGACAGTAAGGTCAGTGACAAGACAGTAAGGTCAGTGACAAGACAGTAAGGTCAGTGACAAGACAGTAAGGTCAGTGACAAGACAGTAAGGTCAGTGACAAGACAGTAAGGTCAGTGACAAGACAGTAAGGTCAGTGGCTGATATTTTCCCCTTTAAATCCTTGTAGGCACTGCTCAGCTAAACCTGTATTAGGCTGTTTTACCTTAATACAATATTTGCAGCATTGTCAGTCTATCAGTAAGAGTCCATCAACATCCAGGGATGGGAATATGATTTTTTTTACTATAAAAAAAACCTACAATTTTTAGAACACATGGCCCGCACTGAAAAACATTATGTGTGCACATTTATCTATATGCCAACAGTGTGCAACAATGTCTAATTTATCATAACCATTACAGATAACAAATCCTAATAACTAAATTGACCCATATATTCAGACAATAAAAACACTAGTGAAAGTTTAACATTAATTTATTGAAACCGTAATATCAACTAGTTATATTATATTGTGGGAAACACAATCTTCAAAAACAATCTTCAAAAAGGCAGTAACATCAGCAGTGGCCCTTGCTTGTGGAAGCCTTATGTTAGGAATCAAAAGGACTACTAAAAGTAAGTTGAGTAATTAAATATAAACTGAAATCAAATTGCTGCATTACATATTCAGTCCACATGAAAAAAAGTCATTTGAATCATTCATTGAAACCATAATTAGCTGTGTTACCTGCTCGGCTTTGGTGACGTCACAGTGGCGCTTTGCAGCGGCAAAAGATGTGATGGGAGATTGCTGCTCCTACATGTGCCTAGTATATGAAACGAAAGGTGATCTGTGGTTAAAGATTGAGTTTTGACGTCCATTCGAGTACTCCAATACTGGATTACTCCTGCCCAGCCCTATCATCTTCTAGAAATGAAAGGCATAGTTACAGTAGTCTAAATGACAGACTTATGGATATCCAGAGAGTAGACTGGTGGACCTGAAGAACCTGGTGGTGAGTCATCCATCTAGAAATCTTTTTTTTTTTTACTGAGCTACGGCTCAGCTTTGACATTGTTGAGTACAAACCAGTGGGCATGGTGGGACCCTTGTGGGCATGCTCCACATAGCATGCCTACATCCCCTCAAAGTACCTTGAACAAACAAGCATCTTTTATCAACAGCTCTGTAAAAACATCATCAGAATTGTGCAGCGACAGTTTTGGGGAGGGACAGCTGACAACTGCTGGATTTAGGGTTGATGAATACAAATATTCAAGAGACCAGTGAATCCAGATCAGGGTTCTGGGAATGAGAGGGTTTCTCTAGTAGATTCAGTATCGTTGTAAATGAATGGGTAGAGTCAGTGTTACAGTGAGTGTGCAATGCTATGCAGGATTTTGGCAGTGTGACATAAGTCCAAGAGGAGTGGAAATGCAGAGTCATTCTGAAATAAGGAAGTCCCTCATGAGATACGGACCCAGGATTAGGGCTTGGAGTCACTGACGCAGGATCAGGGCTTGGAATCACTGACGCAGGATCAGGGTTTGAGATGAAAATGTACATTAAAGCAGGTCCTTTCTTTCTAACTGAATCAATTTCTGTACCTTAAAAATAATGAATCTCTCCATCATTCAGAGCACAATGATACTTGGCACAAGTTCCTCTTTTTCAGATATGCAAAACTACTGTAACATGATATTCTGTGACTTTCTGATGACATGGCAGCAAATATATTTGACAGCTCTAGTGTGGATATCTTGTATCTAATCTTGGTCATCTAAAAGGGCTGTGATAATTCTTGTTGCAGCTTTAGGTTGTCAGCCAACGGGCCACAAGCTTATGTAACAACGCTGCAGCATTTGTCTGCAGCAGTGACAGGAAGAACACATGAATAGATTAATGTATGTTGTTTTCTCATCTAATATGGTTGGTTTGTCTCAATGCTGTCTCTGACCCCTGAACACTCTGCCCCCCCTCCCCTCCCCTCACAGCTCACAGTGGGAATCCTCCAAGCTGCTGATCTTATCTCCATGGACAGCGGAGGTACCTCTGACCCGTACGTCAAGGTCTTTGTCCTCCCAGACAAGAAGAAGAAGTTTGACACCAAGGTTCAAAAGAAAAACCTGAACCCTGTCTTTAATGAGTCATTTGTTTTCAAGGTAAGTCATAACACAGTTTCTATACCAGGACTGCACTTGCACAGAAGTTAGTTGGAATATTAAAGGTATCAATCATCCTGCCAAAAATATTGTGTCAGGCTAGTACAGCGGAGTCTCAAACTAAATCTAACTTAACATTTTTGGTGTTGTAAAAAAATCAGACCTAAGATGCTACATGGTATAAGACTTTGTGGTTGTTGCCTACATTTATTTTTCATTATGAAGTCACAGGATGTGTTCTTGTTGTGTTCACGTCAAAGTGTAGAGCAGTTCTGGCTTGCCATGCCTGCCTGCCTGCTATATACCCTATTGCCTGTGTACTAACTGCAGCTTCCTGTACTACTCAATAAGGTCCATGGAGACTGTATAAGCCTCTCAGTGTCAATGTGGAAGCACTGTCCCCAGAGTAGGGTCCATCCATGAACAGTTTGGAGAATTTACAGTATATGAAATCAGATGCCTGCCTTTAGAATGTATTTTTTATTTATATTTGTCATATAGGAAAATGGAATGTCTAGCTTCTAGCTCCTAGACCTGCTTTAGTGTATTATACACTCGTTGGCAATTTCAACCTGTTAAAGCCAGCACTCTGCTATTTTCCAACCCTTAAGCTAGGATTGGTAATTTACCTGTCTTATGTGAGCTCGCTTGCGCTGAGGTGCGAGGGGTGGCAATATCAGAGGTACGTTTCATTTGATTGAAAAACAAGCCCTATGGTAAGGCTACCCTTACCATAACAAAAGCTGATTCAACAGAAATGTCTTCCTTATCCTGGCCATGCATCAGCCAAGTATCCTATCCATAAGATGTTTTTAAATGGTCTACTTGTGAGAATTTTGCTGTCATATTTTGCATTATTCAGAATTCAAATAGGCCTATCCTGCAATGCATACTCCATTCGGCTTGTATCCATCCCCATATCCAAATAGAGCCTCTTGTCCAGTTATTAAAGACCCGCTCCTCCAAACATATTCAAAATATTCAGTCCTATAACACCGTATCAACAGTAGGCCTAGGCTATCTCTTGCTTATTGAGAACGTTCCTCACATATACAATACAATTTATGGGAGCCTAGTATTTGTTATTTGCATAAAGACATCCCACTGGGAAAAAACTGGTTGAATCAACGTTGTTGTCTTTTTGTCAGCAAAACTGTTAACCTAAATCCACTGACATGGTGAATTTTTTTGTTGATTTACCATTGTTTAAGGTTTATTAAAAGAGCCCCAGGTCTGCAAGGGCTGGAGTGAATCAATAGAACCCATATTAGATACTCTAATTATGCTTTAGTGCCATTAGAGCTGAACAAATCTCTCCTTAGATGTTTCCTGAGTAAAAACCGTGCTACACATTAGAATTCAGCCTAACCCATTTTCTGCCTTTCCTATTCTGTGTTGTAAAACTCTGTATATTAGCTGCATGTTAGCTGACATTGTGCCGTTTTACTGATGTGTCAGTAATCAATGTCTTGCCAGCAGCCCATGGCAAAAAATAAGATGTTTATTTCTTTAAAAAAAAAAAAATCAATAGCACAGATTGTATTAACAATTCAAATAGTATACAGTAGGGACATGTGGTTACATTCATATTTAATAATCCAGTTGTGTTGTTGTTGTGTTGTGGTGGTGTTGTTGTTGTTGATGTGTTCCTTCCTCAGTTACCATATGATGAGCTCGGTGGGAAAACCCTGGTGATGTCAGTCTTTGACTACGACCGATTCTCCAAGCATGACATCATTGGAGAGGTGAGGATCCCCATGAACACCATTGACCTGGGACAGCCCATCGAAGAATGGAAGGACCTGGAGAGTGCAGACAAAGAGGAGGTATGCTCTGAAAAGAAACAGAAACTAACTAAGCTTTATCTAACTAAGCTAATCGTTGGACGGGAGCGTTGCCCAATCAGAATTAACAACAGCCAAGCTCTGACAATTGTAATATACATTTTTGTCTATCTTTCCCTCTCTGTGTCGTTGCTCTCTCTGTGCTTGCCCTCTCTCTGTCCTTAATCTCCATGCAGCCTGAGAAGCTGGGAGACATCTGTATCTCTCTTCGTTACGTGCCCACCGCTGGCAAACTCACTGTCTGTATCCTGGAGGCAAAGAACCTCAAGAAGATGGACGTGGGTGGACTGTCTGGTACGTTAAGACTTCCACTGGACGTACAGTTTACTCTTGAGATTCTTAAAGGGTTCTTGAAAGGTTCTTTGCAGTGAGTGATGGTTCTATGTAGAACCATGTCTTCTCAAAGAACCATTCTATATATAGAACCCTCCCCTTCCAAATTGTTCTTTACAATGTTGAAGCAGTCCTTCACTAGATGGTTGTGGGTAATTATGAATTCCTGTTCTTTATGTTGCATTATTTCACTTACTGTGTGGTACCTATGATTTTGTTGTTTTATTCTACCTGTCTTGTGTCTGTGTTTATGTTCATGGGTTCTGTTGAGGTGGCTAGTCCGATACCGTCAGTGAGAAGGGTCTGCAAGTATATGCGAGTTTATATTTTTGGACTAACTTCATCATTTGACATGGTTGAGTCAGGTTGATACAACTCCCAGGTGAGAGTGATTAAGCATGATCAACCCCATATTACAACACAGTAGCATAACAATGTTAAAAACTGATTACCTTCATCATCATACATATCATATACCAATTACTCATAGATAACTGTTACAGAGGTTAAATGTGTATGGTGCTATTCAGAACCATCTCATGAAATAATATATATTTTTAAAGTTCTAAATAGCACCTTCTAGAAAGGAGTCTACAAAGCCCCCAAAAGGGTCCCGCCCTGGTCACAAATCAAAGAACCCTATTTTAGTACTAAAAATGTACAGTTTGTCTGCTGTTAAAACAACTTGTGGGTGGACTGTCTGGTAGGGCAAACCACTGGACATAACAGTAGATCATTTCCAACCAATCAGGCATGTCAATCTGCCATTAATTAAACAGCTCAGTGATGCAGAATCTCTGATTTATTTGCAGACATTGTGCTACTGTATGTTGCATTAATGAGCTCTCTGAATAATTTTTCGAATTAGCAAGCAACTCATATCACATCACATTTTTGCTCTACCGAAGTGATGCATTTAAAACATGAAATGAGAGATTGAATATCTGTTGGTCTTTCTTTGCAGATCCCTATGTGAAGATCGCGTTGCTGCAGGGAGGCAAGAAACTGAAGAAGAAGAAGACTACAGTGAAGAAGAACACACTGAATCCGTACTACAACGAGTCCTTCAGCTTTGAGATCCCAATGGACATGATGCAGGTGCAGAACACTACATATTTTTGGTGGTCTGCTCTTGTTTTTTTCTCTCTAGGCCTACAACCGCATTTCCATGTTCGCTATGCTTTGATGCTTTACAGCAATTCAATGATGAAAGAAAATCAATACGATTCAGTGGAATTTTATAGGAAAATAACACTCAAAAACTATCTTTTGGTATTTGTTTCATTGGTCCACTGTTGATACTGTTCCAAAATAGTTTTGCTTGTCAGCAATCACATTTTCAAGATATAGAACTTTCAAAATACCACTATGATGCATTTTGCAACTAACATTTTGGAACTGTATCAACAGTCGACTAATGAAACAAACACCAAAAGACAGTTTTTTGAGTGGTGTTTTCTTTTAAAACCTGGTAGTTTAATACCTACTGTATGAGGTTTGCATATGAATGGCTATGTGAGTGCACACATGTAGAATCTACTACACATATACATGTTTTTCTCTCTTTCCTCTTCAGAAAATTTTGGTGGTGGTGACAGTGTTTGATTATGACAAGATTGGCAAGAATGACGCCATTGGGAAGATATTTGTGGGCAGCAAGGCGACGGGCCCTGGTCTGAAGCATTGGTCTGACATGCTCTCTAACCCCAGGCGTCCCATTGCCCAGTGGCACCCACTACAACAGGAGGAGGATATAGATGCGGCACTGGCAGGTTTAAATGCAAAAAAGTAACTTCGCTTGTCCTGTTGATTACCAACTAACCAACTAACTCAGAAACCCTCCCTCCCCAACTGCCCTACTCTGCATGAAACTCATGATTTCCACATGATTCTGTCATGTCTATTTGAAACACTGAACAAAGAAAAAGAAACATCTAAAATATCAGCTTATTCATAATTAAATCGAAGAACATAAACAACACTTTTCCCAACACCATAGCATTTCACATATTTAGTGTAAAGAGAGAAGAGGGAGATTGAGCGATAAATTGATTGATTGATTGATAAATTGATCTGTGTTTCATTTGAACATGCTTTTTAGGAACAGATGCTTAGATGCTGACAATGAAAGTTTGGAGAAAGACTCAATGAAATTGATGCTGGTTATAGCTTCTTCATTTAGTTAGTAGAACATTGTGCATGCTTTACTTATGCTCTCACCGCTCTACATAAACCATGCCAAACTGATTCCCATTAGCATATATCTTG
The DNA here is from genome assembly GCF_002910315.2 of Salvelinus sp. IW2-2015. Taxonomy (NCBI): domain Eukaryota; kingdom Metazoa; phylum Chordata; class Actinopteri; order Salmoniformes; family Salmonidae; genus Salvelinus; species Salvelinus sp. IW2-2015. Next base: position 56,543,961 of record NC_036838.1, read on the forward strand.
TTCTCAACCCATAAGTGTGCCATATCTTGCAGTAGAGATTAGTATTGGGCCATTTCTGACATAAAACAGTTTTAAGTCTACTAATGGAAAGGGTTTAGGTGAAATGGTAGGTATTAAGGTAATACAATGCAGCAATTCATTCCAGAATGTCTTTCTGAAAGAACTTTACAATGCAATGTTATTTTGTTCCAGTTTTATTATTATTAGTATTATATGTATTCCCATATATATGAGAGATGGACATATTGTGGCAAAAATGATATTTGGCTTTGCAGTTAATTATTATTTATCAAACATGATTAATTTCGATGCCGTTAAGGACAGGGTCAATACAGCTTCCAGTGTTTTCAGTGTGATACACAGACTGGGAGGAATTCATGGGTGCCTTTAGGCTCTCAACTTAGAGTGCACGGAGGGAATCTGTATCCCTGGCAAACGTCATAATGACACAGTCCAAAAGGAAACTGCAAATGTGCTACAGACCTACTTTGACCACTTGGATGTAAAAGTGATTACTTATCCATGTCCAAAGTAAAGATGATTGAAGAATTATCACTGTCATCCAAAAGCATGACGACCATGCTTTGTTAGTGATGAGATATTTACTACTAATAGCATGTGTTGAAAACACATTTGACCTTTAACTATTTTAAGTCAAAGATACACAATGTTGAGGATGTATGTTCAAGAAAATAAAGAGAAATGATCAATCATATTCTACTAAGACAACATTGCACCCTGTGCACTATTGTGAGCACATTTTTGGCATTAATGCTATCGAGATGAAAGAAACATATGTTATAAGATGGGACCATATGCTTGTTACAGCCACTGCCTGTGAATTGTAAAGCACTCTGCATCTCTGAAATGACTGATACAAACATACTGGAGGGGATGTTTTCTCAGTTTAAAAGTGTGTTTGCATGAAGGCCCGACGTCTATTTCTCTCTGCTGAGGATGACTGTAGTGGTGTGGGTATACATTCAATTATTGGATGTTCACATCATAATGATGAAAAGTTCATCATCAAGCAACCGGAAATGCAGCATTTGCTTGAAACAAATGAGAGTAAAGTAAGCATGATTTATGCTTTGTGCTTATCTTCATGTCGTTAGCTTTGACTTTTGCACCATGCACTCATCAGCAACCTGCTTAGTATGTAACCCTTTCTGTAAGACGCCAAAGTCCTGAAACATTGTGGTATTGTCCGCTGTTTATTCAAACCTGTTTTTCCCAAGGGCGTTGTTCGTTAGACATCCTGATATTTTGATTGCCAGGAGGCCATGGTGTATAAGGTGATCAAACTGAAAGGAGGGGGAACGTTGGCATACTAATAAGTCCATTGATATGTAGTTTTGCCCCCCTCTCTCTCGTCCTACTGTAAACATTATACAGTGAGGAAATGTGTTAATACAGCATGTATCTATGAAATGTTGTAAATAGCAGCATGTTTTAAAGAGGAACCATAATTAGTGTGTATGTGTGTTTGTGTCCAATGTCATTTTGATAATAAAATGGAGAGAAAAATATGCACTGACTGCACATTTGATGTATTTTCCGTTAAGGGTATAATAGGACTGAACATATGTCTGCATAGTATATGTTGATTTTACAGGCTATTTTCTTGCCTGGATTTCAACAGTGTTACTTAATTTGTATTTTATTTATACATGTCTACAGTGGACAACCTGAAATGTATGACTATATGCTGGGGCTACAAGTCAAAATGCAATATTACTTACATTTCCTGCTTTCACTTGTATGTGTGCATGGTCTTCGATGGCCAGGATTTATTGTGTATTTATTGCAAAAGCGGAACATTTACTAGCTCCTTTGCTTTGTAATTATAAGTACTGTAAGTGTTTCCTTCATGTATCCTGCCGGAGGTGGTAGTCACCGTCTTATCAAAAATGATTTGAATCTGCTGTGTTGGGTTGACCAGTGTTCTAGTACTAAGTCAGACTACAGTACTACACAAATTTAAGTCCAAGTACTAGACCGTACTTAACGTTAGATTGTTTAGTCCCAGGTTCATGTTATCAGATATAGCTCATTGTATAGGAGTCAAAGCATGGACTTGTAGCCCCCTTTCAATAACTCTCTCCATATCTGTACCCTGAGTAGTCCTCTGCTTGCTGTCATTCACTGGTGTCATTGCTTAACATAACAGTTAAACATGTATTTTTGTGTATGTTGATTAACATAAGAAGTAAAGCCATACAACTTGAGCTTAAGTTTCTATACTCTGAGCAAAGGCATATTACTACTCATTTAAAAACCTTATAGAGATATTTTAACAGAGCGGCTGATTCACACTTGATTCCTTTCCTGTGCAAGAACAGGTCAAAAATGATGATATTTGTTCATCTATCGTCACCAGAACCAGTTCTGTTGGAGTTTCACCTCACACTGTATAATGCATGTTTTGCTTATTGAAATATGTACTTAACATGATGATAGTGGTCATGTTAACCAACATTATTGGTATGACTTAAAGTTGATATTGTAAGATGTACATGCCTCTGTATTTATGAAATCATATGACTGCTTGGCTTTTAGTGATGATCATATACATACTTATGTTCAAAAGAGTTTAAAATGAACCTTCAGTCATTCGTATCATTTGCACATGGAATGCAAAACAATGTTTGTTTTTTAAACGTTAGCATAAAGAGCCTGTAGCAGCAAAATGTGGCAACATGTCACTCGATTGCATTAGCTCCTTTCCACTGTCACAGTACACAGTACATATGCTCTGAATACTCCAATTGCAAGAAGGCCTAAAGATCTGATTTGTACAAACCATTCAGTATAACCTCCATTCCAGTATGGCAGTTATTACTCTGAATATTAGTTTAATTGTGGTGATAAATTAATACTGTTACTTCCTGACTTGTTTTCCATATCCCTCCTATTGAGTGTACTTGGATTGATTAAGATTGTTTTATAGATTGGTCCTGTGTTACTTGTGTTTATTATATCTTGAGCAGCAACCATAATTTTGTCTGCCTTAAATGTTTCCAATTGTATTTCCAATAGGACCAATTACGTCTGTGTTCTTCTAACGTTTCCTCTGTGAACTGAAACTGAGTGGGTTTGTAAAATGACTGCAATGCAGGCAACTAAATCCCCGTCTTCCTGGGCCTTTGGAACTCTTTTGAGCACGGGGCGGACCCAAACAGTGCAGAGCTACATTCACAATGCAATACCGCCGACCTTGCTGCTTAAAAAAGAAAAATGGTTCCTCTTTATGCATAGCGTTTTGATCCTCCATGGCCATCATACTACAAGAATTCCAAAGAACTGTACCCCTCTGCCTTACCTCTGTACTCCCTCCTCTCCTCCTCCGTACTCCCTCCTCTCCTCCTCACTCCCTCCTCCTCCGTACTCCCTCCTCTCCTCCTCCTCACTCCCTCCTCCTCCTCCTCACTCCCTCCTCTCCTCCTCACTCCCTCCTCTCCTCCTCCTCCTCACTCCCTCCTTTCCTCCTCAGCACTCCCTCCTCTCCTCCTCCGCACTCCCTCCTCTTTTCAAATTCACTACTTCATGTAAACTATATGAATTACAATGTATATAATCTATAACCCTTACAAATGTGTACCAATCCTGATTCACATTACAGTATATACTGTAGGCCTCTGCAGTATGATGCATTACCACACGTGACCAGTTGATGACACTGAATACAAGAGATTGCGTTGGATTGCAGCATAGAAAATCTTTATAAATAACTTATACAAGGCGTAGGAGACTGTTCATGTGATGGAGTAAACAAAAAAATGAAAAAAACATTTCAAATGTCACATAGTGATACAAAACGTGATAATATATAAACTGTTACATCAGCTTATAGATTAAACATTTGCAGACATTCATACGGTATTATTATGTGCTGTGATTATATAATTATGCATTATAACAATCCATAAATTAATACAAAAAATGTGCAAATATGCAAACTGCGTGTGAAGACTATTGGTGTTGGTGGGGGTGTTGGTGGGGGTGGTGGGGTTGGAGAAGTGGGTGTAAACATGGGAAATAAAGCAGTATCATCCCCTCCTCTCTTCCCTTTCCTCCTCTTCTCACTTAGACAGTTTACTGATGACCCGGATTAAGGCTCCGTTCTCATCCTTCAGTCTCTGGTTCTCATTCTTCAGCTCTGTCTGGACCTGTGGAGGACAGCAGACAACAAGCAGACAGAGAGGGTTAGAGTTGGGGTTATGGTTGGGGTTGTGGTGGGGTTAGGGTTGGGGTTAGGGTTATGATTGGGGTTAGGGTTGGGGTTAAATTTAGGGTTATGGTTATGATTGAGGTTAGGGTTGGAGTTATGGTTAGGGTTGGAGTTATGGTTATGGTTGGGGTTATGGTTGGGGTTAGGGTTGGGGATATGGTAGGGGTTAGGGTTGGGTTTATGGATTATGGTTAGGTTAGGGGTTATGATTGGGTTGAAGTGGTATAGGGGGGTTATGGTTGGGGGTTTAGGTTGGGGTTATGTTGGGGTTATGGTTGAGGGTTAGGGGTTATGTTTGGGTTATAGGGTAGTTGGGGTTGGGTTGGGTAGGGTGTGGTTATGGTTTGGGGTTAAGGGTTAGTTTGGGGTTGGGGTTATGGTTAGGGTTGTGGTTATGGTTGGGGTTATGGTTGGGATTAGGGTTGGGGTTATGGTTGGGATTAGGGTTGGGGTTATGGTTAGGGTTGGGGTTAGGGTTATTGAAACATTGTAGGTGAAACAAATCCAGTTCAAGTTTGATTCACAGAACAAATGACAACGACACTCATCACCAACCTCTCCTCCAAGTCAACTGAACATGTAATGTTCTCCCACAAAGATTGTCTATTTTCAGTTCAGTGTTCCATCTTTATTGAGACCTCTCATTCAGAGACAACAAAAGGTTGTTGTCTGTACCCTCCTGTATGGAACACAGCAGACGCTTGTGGCAGTAGTGATTGTGGAGGAATACCAATGGCGTACTCACTCCATGAATATAAATCAATGCACTCACACATTTCACAGCCAACGGAGCATAATGATGACATAATGGTGGCAAATGATGTCAGCTTAGAATACCACATCACACACCATTTATGCTTTGTCACTGCTGGCTTGAGACTCAGGCTGCATCGCAACTGGCACATTTGACCAGAAAGCAGTGCATTATAAAGGGAACAGGGTGTCGTTTGAGACAGACACACTACAGTATGAAGGCACGCCCCAGAGGGATATTCCCTGTTCAGCAGCTTGCTCTGTCTGTCTGCAGGGCAACTTTGCGATGGCTAGGCCTCCTGTGGAGACTGTGTTTTGGAAATATGTTCTGTCTCTGCTGTGGCTAGGTTTAGTCTATTGGAGATGTTCTCAAGAAGTACAAGAACTGGCTTTAAGCCACAAGAAAACGACACCAAATTGGTCAGACCTTGGACATCTCTCAGTATCAATTCAGTAAATTCACCGTTATTGCAACTGGACAGATACCTTCACTTCATCTTCCATGTCTGATATCTTCTTCTGCAGGACACGTGTTTCCTACAGAGAGGAGAGGAGACATGTCACAATGGTGGAGACATGTCACAGTGAGACTGAACATGATATGACCACCAGCCTTACCATGACTGGACCTATGAGCTATTAAAATAACATATATTGAATAGACATGCTGTACCAGGCCAAGAGAGAAGTTAAAAGGGCATAAGCAAACATTCAAGGACATAACGATCTCACCTGTTTTTCTGTCTCAAGCATGGACCTCTCATTGGACCTTTCAGTCATTGTTATCTTTCTCTGCAATGCAAAAGCCCATGGTTAAAATGGGTACAATGAGAAGAGCACAATCCCTGAAGCCAGCAGACATTTCTCATATACAGTGGGGAGAACAAGTATTTGATACACTGCCGATTTTGCAGGTTTTCCTACTTACAAAGCATGTAGAGGTCTGTAATTTTTATCATAGGTACACTTCAACTGTGAGAGACGGAATCTAAAACAAAAATCCAGAAAATCACATTGTATGATTTTTAAGTAATTCATTTGCATTTTATTGCATGACATAAGTATTTGATCACCTACCAACCAGTAAGAATTCCGGCTCTCACAGACCTGTTAGTTTTTCTTTAAGAAGCCCTCCTGTTCTCCACTCATTACCTGTATTAACTGCACCTGTTTGAACTCGTTACCTGTATAAAAGACACCTGTCCACACACTCAATCAAACAGACTCCAACCTCTCCACAATGGCCAAGACCAGAGAGCTGTGTAAGGACATCAAGGATAAAATTGTAGACCTGCACAAGGCTGGGATGGGCTACAGGACAATAGGCAAGCAGCTTGGTGAGAAGGCAACAACTGTTGGCGCAATTATTAGAAAATAGAAGAAAATAGAAGAAGTTCAAGATGATGGTCAATCACCCTCGGTCTGGGGCTCCATGCAAGATCTCACCTCGTGGGGCATCAATGATCATGAGGAAGGTGAGGGATCAGCCCAGAACTACACGGCAGGACCTGGTCAATGACCTGAAGAGAGCTGGGACCACAGTCTCAAAGAAAACCATTAGTAACACACTACGCCGTCATGGATTAAAATCCTGCAGCGCACACAAGGTCCCCCTGCTCAAGCAGGCGCATGTCCAGGCCCGTCTGAAGTTTGCCAATGACCATCTGGATGATCCAGAGGAGGAATGGGAGAAGGTCATGTGGTCTGATGATTCAAAAATAGAGCTTTTTGGTCTAAACTCCACTCGCCGTGTTTGGAGGAAGAAGAAGGATGAGTACAACCCCAAGAACACCATCCCAACCGTGAAGCATGGAGGTGGAAACATCATTCTTTGGGGATGCTTTTCTGCAAAGGGGACAGGACGACTGCACCGTATTGAGGGGAGGATGGATGGGGACATGTATTGCGAGATCTTAGCCAACAACCTCCTTCCCTCAGTAAGAGCATTGATGATGGGTCGTGGCTGGGTCTTCCAGCATGACAACGACCCGAAACACACAGCCAGGGCAACTAAGGAGTGGCTCCGTAAGAAGTATCTCAAGGTCCTGGAGTGGCCTAGCCAGTCTCCAGACCTGAACCCAATAGAAAATCTTTGGAGGYAGCTGAAAGTCCGTATTGCCCAGCGACAGCCCCGAAACCTGAAGGATCTGGAGAAGGTCTGTATGGAGGAGTGGGCCAAAATCCCTGCTGCAGTGTGTGCAAACCTGGTCAAGAACTACAGGAAACGTATGATCTCTGTAATTGCAAACAAAGGATTCAGTACCAAATATTAAGTTCTGCTTTTCTGATGTATCAAATACTTATGTCTTGCAATAAAATGCTAATTAATTACTTAAAAATCATACAATGTGATTTTCGGGATTTTTGTTTTAGATTCCGTCTCTCACAGTTGAAGTGTACCTATGATAAAAATTACAGACCTCTACATGCTTTGTAAGTAGGAAAACCTGCAAAATCGGCAGTGTATCAAATACTTGTTCTCCCCACTGTATACCTTTGATAAAAACCATGGTCACCTCACAAGCATACTACCGTACTTCACAAATAACACCTCCCAAGCATTTACCTCTGGAATCAGCCAATGCATCTTCCTTGCATAACCTGTCACATTCTTACCACTCCTGCAACTTTCCTGATTCTATTGTGCAGTGGTCATTGCAGTAGGATATGGAAGAGTTATTCCACCATGAATTTGACAAGAACTGTACACTGGAAATCACAATGATAAGCAATAAAATTGCAGAAACAGACACATACAGTGCATTCGGAAAGTATTCAGACCCCTTGACTTTTTACAATTTTTTTTACTTTACAGCCTTAGTCTAAAATGTATTTAAATGTTTTTTTTCCCTCACAAATCTACACACAATATCCCATAGAGACAAATCAAAAACAGATTTTTAGACATTTTTAGAAATTACAACTAAAAAACTGAAACCACATTTACATAAGTACTCAGACTCTTTACTCAGTACTTTGATGAAGCACGTTTGGCAGTCATTACAGCCTCGAGTCTTCTTGAGTATGACGCTACAAGCTTGGCACACCTGTATTTGGCAAGATTCTCCCATTCTTCTCTGCAGATCCTCCCAAGCTCTGTCAGGATGCACAGCAATTTTCAGGTCTCTCTAGAGCTGTTTGATCGGGTTCAAGTCTGGGCTCTGGCTGGGCCACTCAAGGACATTCAGAGACTTGTCCCGAAGCCACTCCTGCATTGTCTTGGTTGTGTGCTTAGGATCTTTGTCCTTTTGGAAGGTGAACCTTGACCCCAGTCTGAGGTCCTGAGCGCTCTGGAGCAGGTTTTCATCAAGGATCTCTCTGTACTTCACTCTGTTCATCTTTCCCTCGATCCTGACTAGTCTCCCAATTCCTGCCACTGAAAAACATCCCCCACAGCATGATGCTGCCACCACCATGCTTCATCGTAGGGATGGTGCCAGGTTTCCTCCAGATGTTACGCTTGGCATTCAGGCCAAAGAGTTCAATCTTGGTTTCATCAGACCAGAGAATCATGTTTCTCATGGTCTGAGAGTCTTTAGGTGCCTTTTGGAAAACTCAAAGCGGGCTGTCATGTGCCTTTTACTGAGGAGCGGCTTCCATCTGGCCACTCTACCATAAAGACCGATTGATGGAGTGCTGCAGAGATGGTTGTCCTTCTGGAATCTTCTCCCATCTCTCCAGAGGAACTCTGGAGGTCTGTCAGAGTAACCATCGGGTTCTTGGTCACCTTCATGACCAAGGTCCTTCTCCCCCGATTGCTCAGTTTGGCCGAACGGCCAGCTCTAGGAAGAGTCTTGGTGGTTCCAAATTCTTCCATTTAAGAATGATGGAGGCCACTGTGTTCTTGGGGACCTTCAATGCTGCAGAAATGTTTTGTTACCCTTCCCCAGATCTGTCGCTCAACACAATCCTGTCTCTGAGCTCTACGGACAATTCCTTCGACCTTATGGCATGGTTTTTGTTCTGACATGCACTGTCAACTCTGTAACCTTATATAGACAAGTGTTTTCCTTTCCAAATCATGTCCAATCAGTTGAATTTACCACAGGTGGACTCCAATCAAGTTGTAGAAACATCTCAAGAATGATCAATGAAAAACCGGATACAGCAAGTAAAATTTTGAGTCTCATGGCAAAGGGTCTGAATACTTATATTAACAAGGTATTTCTGTTTTATAATTTGTATACATTTGCAAATTTTTATAAAACTTGTTTTTGCTTTGTCATTGTGGGGTATTGTGTGTAGATTGAGGAGGAAACGTGTATTTAATACATTTTAGAATAAGGCTGTAACGTAACAAAATGTGGAAAAAGTCAAGTGATCTGAATACTTTCCGAATGTACTGTACTTCTTCATTGGACTCTTCATCTGATATCTGCAGTTTCGTTTGATGTTTAGGATGATGGTTTGTTGGAGACAGCGCTTGACTTGGACTGAAATAGGTTCCGGTACTCAGTGGCGGTTCTGGGGGGGGGGGGGGGGCAACAATTTTGGACCCCCCTGTGGCCCCCCTAAATGTGGAGTATGAAATAATTTTTACATAACAAATTTTTGCTATCGTTCTTTTTTTACATCCGTTATTAGACAGTGGCAACAATGATGATTATGAACATGGTCTTTTGCCTGCTAATGCCTGCAATGCAGTGAAGAAAACGATGACAACAATAACGTCTAATGTAACTGGCCCCTCTAACAGTACAACTGGCCCCAGCTTGGCCCCCCAGTTGAAATGGTCTAGAACCGCCACTGCCGGAACTAATTTTGAGTGCCGTAGATTTAGGTGCAGGAGCTCCACAATACTTTTGAGCTAATATTCTATAAGAGGAACAGTAGCTCAAGCAGTAGAACATTTGAGGTGCCGGTACACAGCTCCAGTGAGCTCCTGCCCAAGTCAACCACTGGTTGAGGAACAATTTTAATTTTTTTCATGTTTACAATGACTGTTTGTTGGGGAACTATTTTGTGTGGTGGATGAATACCAGTTGGGGATAATCACCTGTGTGACTCTCTCCAGCTGAGTCTGCACCAATACCAGCTCCTGTTTGCTGCCCTGCAGCCTGGACTTGAGTCTCTCATTGGTAGACAAGGCCTCCTCGTACATCTGTGATGCACAGGATCCCACAGCAAACTCAGACCCAGAACATCATAACATGCCACATAATTTGACTTAGGTAATCAACAAGTTGTGTTTTTCATGTAGCCTGATCTCCAATTCAAATCAAAGTTTATTTGTCACATACACAGGATACAGCGCGATGTAAACAGTGAAGTGAAATGCTTACTTGTGAGCTACCTCTCAACAGTGCAATGAAATACCATGTAAATATATTTTAAAAATAATTGTTTTCTTAAAGAAATACCAGTTGTGGGGATTTTGGGTTACACTGTACTTGAAGCCACAGTCATAAGGGCTACAAAACAATGTCATTATCATGACATAACAGATTTATAACAGACCATTAGCAAACTACGGCAATTTTTCTAGGTTACAGGTTACCTTCTTATAGTCAGTGCATCCTGCCTCTTCCTCTGCTTTTTTCCGTGCTGCCATTCTGTTTTCCCTTCGAGCGTCATAGGCCTCGCGGTCGTAAGCACCAGACGAGTCCAGTCTGAGGGTAAGATTGCACAGCTGAACCTGAAACTACTGCACTGTGTCAGAGCTTATTCATCAATGTACCTTTGACCCTAATTGTAATAACAATCAGTTGCAATGGAGGCCTGAGTGACCAATGGCTGTTAGGATATGTTTCAGTGCCTGATAGTGAAAATCTAAAGCACACCTGTGTCTTTTGATGAAGTTAATTGAGTTGAAAGCATCTTACCTGGACACTCTTTCATGCTGAAAACAAACAGAGAAGATATGTCACTTACAAAATGCATAGAACATGAGTAGTTTTGGATGATCTGCAACTCTGAGGTGTAATGTCTTCTGACAGCAGAGCTGTCAAGATGAGCACTTTGTAAAAGGACTTTGTGTCCTGTATGCATAAAGAAAACCCCATGGCCCTAGTTATGAACTCTCATAGAAGACTCTAACAGAAGACCTTCACACTGTCCTGCAGCCAAGCATGTGGATATCAACAGAGAGCATCTTGGGATGAAACTCGATACTCACGCCAAGTTAGAGAAGGACAGTGGAAACAGTCACATGTACAAACTGAGACCCAGAGATAAAGCTAAACACATCCAAAAAAGGTAATAACTATGGCAGCGGCTTAGCTTGGGAATCTTGACGGTTATTGCCTGCTGAAGGGTTGGAAACAGGGGATATGAATCTGTTTTTAAAGAGACACTCCCGCAAAAATGGCAACGTTGACAATGGCAGTAATGTTCGGGGCATTTGTTACTTCAGTCACTTGCCTTGTGGATTTATTTCAGTAGAAGAGTTGAAAAGGTTATTCCTGATACAATACAAGATACAATACTATAGGATAAAATAGGAGATGCGTTCCACTGCAGACATAATCATTCCCGCTAGAAAATGTCCTCAGTGATTCTCTTACAGTGTTTGGGCCAGCCCCTGACCTCTGTGTTCTCAGGCTGCAGAGGACAGCCTGCTTCCGTTTTCAAGCCTGTGCCGCTTTCTATGTGTCCAGGGAACCATGACGAGCAACCACTTTGTCAGGCAATTTCAGGAGTTCAGCCCTCAAAGCCAAATATTTAGGCTTTTACGCCATGGTATGCAACAGTGAGCAAGAGTGAAGGCATTAAAACATTGCTTAACATTGTGATATCCATAAATTACGTCAATTGATTTAGTTAACAATGTACGATTACATAAATATGTTCTTGTTTTTTGTGCACTCGCCTATTATTGCTTCAAGAATAAAAGAGACTTGAACTGAAGTCTGGAAAACAAACTTAAGGTCATACACACAGGCATAAGAACTCATTGCAGTGTTTAGACATAACACACCAAATAAGGCTCTATGGAGACGGATATAAATTCACCTGAATTGTTCAAGGGGCTCTAGAAGGATCATGTATAAACACACACGAATGGTTCCCATCAGACATCAACAAGCTCTCAGGATGTTCTCTCTCCGTCTGTGTCAACACTGTCAGCTCTCTCTTATTAAAGAGTCTGTCTTTGTGTTTGGAACCATTGTAAGTTATCATTAACAAGGCTTACCTCCTGAAGCTCTGCTTGGATCTGGCACTGGGAGAAGCTGGGCTGTGATGGAGAGGGCCTGCTCTGAGTCTAACATGCCTCAGCGAAGCCTTCCACCATGACCAGACCCAGCCAGGAATAACCCCTACAATATTTAACCCCTCCACCACAACCAGACCCAGCCATGAATAACCCCTACAATATTTAACACCTCCACCACAACCAGACCCAGCCAGGAATAACCCCTACAATATCTAACCCCTCTACCATGACCAGACCCAGTCAGGAATAACCCCGTATTAATATCGAACCATCTACCATGACCCAGGACCCAGCCAGGAATAAACCCTATAATACAACCCCTCTACCATGACCAGACCCAGTCAGGAATAACCCCTACAATATCTAACCCCTCTACCATGACCAGACCCAGTCAGGAATAACCCCTATAATATCTAACCCATCCACCATGACTAGACCCAGTCAGGAATAACCCCTATAATACCCAACCCTTCCACCATGACCAGACCCAGTCAGGAATAACCCCTACAATATCTAACCCATAGGCATTTTATGTAGATCAAAAATAGTTGGATGATGTAAATAATATGGTTGTAGGTCCATCTGGTTCTCTAGTAGGCTTGTATTGATTAATCATTACACCAATATCATTACACCAATAGAATCCTTTCAGATTCACACCAGTGCTCAGAATGTAGGAGCTAGTGGTTGTTTTTGGACCAGGCCAGTCTTTCTTTGTGCTCCCCTCCTACTCTGTTAGATCCAATGGGGGACTTCCTGTCTGCTGACTAGCTCTTCCAAAGAAGAACATGTGATATATATATATATATATATGATGTAAAGAATATGGTTGTTTATATATATATATATATATATATATATATCGTATCACTGCTTGAGTAAACATTTGAGATCAACTTCTTATTAAACTTATTAAACATTTTCCTGTTTGTTTTCCCGGCTGGCTTGTGTGCTGGAACGTGCTGAGTCTTGTCCAGAGTGATATCAGGGGGACCCACTTGAACGCATGCCTCTGAAAGGGTTTGATCTAGTTGATCCTGTCAGATAACTATCTTCAATGACAATCTGAGTTGTATATATGTCAGCTGTCTCTTTTGTTATTTCATTAAGTTACACAGGACTCCTCTCAGTCAAATTCCGAGGCAACTTTCTGCCTTATGAAAAAATTGCTTGGAGCTGATGATGTCATGGAAACTCAAAAGTTATCTGACACTTATATGACCTGTCGTGGGAGGAAAATGCTGAGGCTGTATTGGATGGATTCTGGACCTCACAAAGAGAGAGAGAGAGTCTGTGTATGAGTACACTGTGTATGTTTAATGTGTTTTACAATGATATTTGAATAGTTACATCCATGCAGCTGATTCTGAAACTTCCTATTCCTTATGTCAAATTTACTCCCACATAAGCCACTTGGCTCAAGAGGGCTAATCACCATCGCTCACTACAATCTTCATGAAACAATTACAATGGTTTCCACTAAAAGCATGAACAGTATGCCATAACACCTATGGTATTAAACATCAACATAGTGCTTGGCTAGTCTGAAGTGCTCCAAACTAACGGTTAAAGTTACAAGTCAAGCATGGCATTTTATCTGATCCACAGCTTTTTTCAACACATGGCAATGTTTCCAAAAGGCACCCTAGGCGTCTCCTTGTTATTGCCCATAGAAAAGAGAAGTAATCTGTTCTTACTTTGAGGCTTCTGGAGGTCGGCGAGGGTTTAGCGGGAGACGAATCAGTGGATGACTTTCTTGTGCGTGGCTGATCCTTTGCGTTGCGGGGGGAGAGATGAGATGACATCACTGCAGGTTACTCTCCACGGCATGAGGTTCAAGTGGGGTCCAGAGGTCCAGTCCAACCAACTTGATTCCAAAAGTCTACTGCATGAACAATCCAGTGACACACAGTTAAAATCCCTGTGATGTGAATGAAGGTGGTGAAGGGACAGAGTCAGGAGTGTGATCAAAATAATAGATTTCTAATGATACAGAAATAGCTGTGGTCAGTGTGTGATCTCACTCCAGGTGATGTTGAGTGATCCTGAGATGAGATGAGTGGAAGGTGAGTAGCAAAAGGGAGGGCGATGTGGAGGAGGAAGAGGGTGGGCGCTGGGCGGTGCTGTAGACTGTATGGGGAGGGACACTGCCTGGGACTTGACAGCAGTGCCGCTAATGAGAGCACTCTCTGGACTGTGGTGATTCAACAAAAATGAAAACATCAAAGTAAAGCACTCGGCTCTCATTCTGCCTGACAGCCTCTCGCTCTCTCTCTTTCTGCCTCACAGTCTCTCTTTCCCCCTCTTTCTTTAATCACCCTTTGGTCTGAGCTATGGACTAATATGGATTTGTTGGACACTGGAATTTGTTATGAAGATAATAAAAAAATGTAATCCGTCTTTTTTAAATCTAATTTCACAGCCTCACAAACATGGCTGCCAGTATTCCCTTGTTAGTGGTGGCATGATGCAACAGCAGAGAGAGAGAAGGGGTAGGAGGGGATCTGGAGAGGGAGATATGGAGGGGTAGGAGGGGACCTGGAGAGAGGGGGGTAGGGGACCTCTCCTCTCCCTCTCTCGCAGATCCCATTCCTACCCCCTCTCCCTCTCTCCAGAGCCTCTACTACCCACCGCCTCTCCCTTCTCGCAAAGATCCATCTCTCCGCCTCTCTTGCGAGTCCCGCTCCTACCCCTCTCTCTCCCTCTATGAGATCCCATTTCCTACGCCCCTCTCCCTATCTCCAGAGCCCTACTACCCCCCTCTCTCCCTCTTCTCCAGATCCTCTCTCCCGCTTCTCTCCTCTCTCTCCAGATCCTCTCGGAATCGTCCAGCTCTCTCCCTTTCCTGCCAGATCCCTCCTGCCGCCCCTCTCTTCCCTCTCTCCAGATAACCCTACCTACCCGCTATTTCTCCAGATCCCTCCTACCCCCCACCTCCCCCATTCCTCTCTGCCATTCCCTCTCGCTCACCATCGACTCCTCCAGTCCTCCTACCCCTATTTCTCCAGATGCACTCACTGACCCCCCGCTCCCACCATGTCCCTCTATCCCAGATCCGCTTTCCTAACCCCCTCACTCCCCTCTTCCCAGATTCTTCACACCCGCCTCATCTCCAGATCCCCATCTACCCCCGCTCCTCTCCCTTCTCCAGATCCCATCCTAGCCCCCTGCTCTCAGGTTCCGCCATTCTACCCCTCCTACCCCCGTTTCAGATCCCTCCTACCTTCTCAGATCCCCTCCTACCCTCTCTGCGTCAGAATCCCCTCTAACCCGCCTCTACTCCAGATCCCCCTCCTACCCCCCTAACGCACCCTCCTGCTGCTCTTCAGATCCCCCATCGCACTCCTCCTCTCTCGCAGAGTCCCCTCTCCTTACCCTCCTCTGCTTCAGATCCCCTCCTACCCTGCCTCTCTGCCAATCACTCCTATGTATCTCCTCGTCCCTCTCTCCAGATCCCCCCCCTGCTAGCCGCTTTCTCTCTGCCAGATCCCCTCCTACCCCTTTCTCTTCCAGAATCCCGCGTTCCTACCCCCTGTCTCTCTCCCAGATAACCCCTCTTACCTTCTCTCTCCAGATCCCTTCCTAACCCCCCTCTACTTCCAGTATCCCCTCCTGAGCCCCCTCTGCCCAGATCCCTTCCTACCCCTGCTCTCTCTCTCTCTCTCATCTCTCTCGTCTCTCTCTCTCTCTCTCTCTCTCTCTCTCTCTCTCTCTCTCCTCTCTCCTCTCTCTCTCATCTCTCTCTCCTCTCATCTCTTCTCTCTCTCTCTCTCTCTCTCGTCGTCTCTGCTCTCTCTCTCTCTCTCTCTTCTCTCTCTCGTCTCTCTCTCTCTCTCTCTCTCTCTTCTGCTCTCTCTCGGAAAGGATCCCTCCTATCTCCCTCTCTGGCAGATTCCCCTCGCTACCGCCCTCCCTTCCCCGTGTCTCCAGATCCCTCTCTCACGATATCCTCCTACCCTCCTCTCATTTTCTCTAAGATCCCTCCTTTACCCCTCCTCTCCCTTTCTCCGGTCCCTCCTTCTCCCTCTTCCAGATTCAATCTCTTCTTCTTTTGG
>NC_036838.1:56560177-56562963 GCF_002910315.2 Salvelinus sp. IW2-2015
AGGAGGGGAACTGCAGAGAGGGAGAGAGGGGGAGAGAGGGGGATAGGAGGGGATCTGGAGACAGGGGGAGAGAGAATGGTAGGAGTGGATCTGGAGAAAGGGAGAGAGGGGAGAGAGTGGGGGTAGAGGGAAATGATGACAACAACAGGAAGTCATTTTGGCTGGGGCTCATAATCTCTACTTCCTTTGATTAGTGCTCCCCTGGTGGGTTAGTGGTCAGTGCCTGTCTAAGAATAACTTCTGACTTCAGCATGCTATAAATACAATATACATACCTTATGGACAAATAATCACTATCTTCACTTTACAGAGAGGGGATATGAGCATAATATTAAAGGTGACAATAGCAGAAATTATATTTCTGGCCTGAAATGTTATAGCAAGCCATATAGCTATCTCTATCTAATCTCTTGTGGACATAATTACACAAGATTTTTGTCTTTGGTTAACCGAGTTTAATATCTACCCAATGTTTTTGCTCAGATCAATTGAAAAGTGATATTTACAGTAATACCACTCCACAAGATTAATCAAGAAAAACAGTGTCCATCACAGTTTAATCATGCACCAGGTTGGAAATCTATATTATCTAAACAGTATATGAAAATGAACATGTTGGCACCATCTCTGGATAAGAGCGTCTGCTAAATGACTTAAATGTAAATGTAAATGTAATATTTTACTACCAGAACTGGGTGATAACATCAGAACTGTATGGAAGATTTTCAGTCACACTTTGTCACACAGTGAGGATGAGACACTGACCTGTAGATACTGGCACCACCTGGTGGCATTATACAACGTTTCCAAAGAGTCCACAAAAAGCCTGGCGGTAAAAGAACAGCATGTCCAGTACCAGACAGGGGAAACTCCAACCACATGTACAACATGTCCAGTACCAGACAGGGAAAACTCCAACCACATGTACAACATGTCCAGTACCAAGGGGAAACTCCAACCACATGTACAACAAGTCCAGTACCAGACAGGGGAAACTCCAACCACCAGTACAACATTGTCCAGTACCAGACAGGGGAAACTCCAACCACATGTACAACATGTCCAGTACCAGACAAGGGAAACTCCAACCACATGTACAACATGTCCAGTACCAGACAGGGGAAACTCCAACCACATGTACAACATGTCCAGTACCAGACAGGGGAAACTCCAACCACATGTACAACATGTCCAGTACAGACAGGGGAAACTCCAACCACATGTACAACATGTCCAGTACCAGACAGGGGAAACTCCAACCACATGTACAACATGTCCAGTACCAGACAGGGGAAACTCCAACCACATGTACAACAAGTCCAGTACCAGACAGGGGAAACTCCAACCACCAGTACAACATGTCCAGTACCAGACAGGGGAAACTCCAACCACATGTACAACATGTCCAGTACCAGACAAGGGAAACTCCACCACAATGTACAACATGTCCAGTACCAGACGGAAACTCCAACCACATGTACAACATGTCCAGTACCAGACAGGGGAAACTCCAACCACATGTACAACATGTCCAGTACCAGACAGGGGAAACTCCAACCACATGTACAACATGTCCAGTACCAGACAGGGGAAACTCCAACCACATGTACAACATGTCCAGTACCAGACAGGGGAAACTCCAACCACATGTACAACATGTCCAGTACCAGACAGGGGAAACTCCAACCACATGTACAACATGTCCAGTACCAGACAAGGGAAACTCCAACCACATGTACAACATGTCCAGTACCAGACAGGGGAAACTCCAACCACATGTACAACATGTCCAGTACCAGACAAGGGAAACTCCAACCACATGTACAGCATGTCCAGCACAGGGCTATGCTGTCTCAACAGCCATAGGCTAAGCCAACACCATAAATAACCTTTGGGAGAGGTTGTGAGAAGGTGTTTAGTTACAGATCACATTACAGTCAAGGTTTCATTCCATTCTCTTTTAGACAGAGGCAAGCTTTTAGTTGCTCACATAAATGAACTAAAACCATGAGCTGAAGAATTATATTTTAACAGCTTTCTTGTAAATCGAGGTTTAAATCATTGTTAGGCTAATAATTAACTACAACAAATAAGAGTACAGAAGCAGAGGTAAATAAATAGAGTATACACTTTTTTTATTCAAAAAGTACATCAATGACATCTGTGATGCAATTTGCAGGTTTGAAAATGTCACATCTATAACATGACAGAAATAAAATGAGGCTCCATTAATAATCCCAGCTACTGAATGTAGGCTAGGTCAATAATATGGACAGTTAAGAAAATTTATTTACATAAATCAAAACCAAATAAGAACACACATTTTGATTTACAACTTTTTAGTAAGTACATTTACAACTGAAACATTATCAAATAAGTTCATAACCAAGCTGGTAAGTGTTTGGACATTCTGTGGCTTTGCCAACAAATTGGAAAGAGAACTGAAAACTTCAGACTGCTTACTTAGGTACAGACAACTGTTAACAGTTGGCACTGACAGTCTTTATTTTTATCTGAAGTATTCCTGTTGAACTTTAAAGACCCTGTATGAGGGTGTGGGTCTTGAGGAGTGGGTCCTCGATAGGCACGTGTCTTATTCTTTAGAAAATATGTCTTTAATATTTCCATAAGACCTCGCCATTTTGGTCAAATGTAATTTAATTTCTGGCAATGCAGTAAAGTATGATTAATTCAAAAGGAAATGGCCCACGCTCGCTCACCATTAAAGACATACTGTATCATTATGTGCTATGCTATGGAACCCTGACCTGTTCACCGGACGTCTA